>NC_133775.1:92676490-92731255 GCF_003597395.2 Chelonoidis abingdonii
AAACTACAAACAAAAGCTTCCCTCCCTTGAGATTTGAAAGAATCTTGTTTCCTGATTGGTCCTCTGGTCAGGTGTTGTTTGTTAACCCTTTCCAGGTGAAAGAGACATTAACCCTTAGCTATCTGTTTATGACAATAATAAATATTGCTCCTAAACCAGATGCAAAGGGGCACATGGAAATTTAAATAAATTGTGACACTGCATTATTAATTCAAGAGGTAGCCTGTGGGATTTACATCATGTTGTGGTGTTCAGAATAAAACTTCCAGCAAAGGTAAAAATATATAGAAATACAAAGGATGTCTGCATAAAGATCCCTGTGTCACTGTTTGGCCTGGTTAAACTCAAGCTCAGGTATTAACTATTCCTCTTTCCTAAATTCTCCCATTTAATTTTAATTAAATGGATATTTTTCAATCTTCCTCCTAAAAACACTGCTGTGCTGCATTTCAATAAAGAATTGTTCCCATATCTATAGCCTAGTACATGTCTATTTCAGTGGTGGGGATAACTGTTCGCAGGGAAGAAAAATTGTCATAAATGCTAGGGATTCTTTTACTATTCATGCGTAGGGCTAGTCTGAAAAAGATACCAAAAAAAAATTATTTCTCACAATATTTCAAAATGTTGATGGACCCATTTAGCAGGGTTCAAAATGGACTAGTTACCCTTTTTCATGGTATTTTCTGCTAAAACTGTTATTCAAATGGTTTCCGAAATCCTTATCAAATGTTTTGTCTCCTGAAAACCTGCCTTCAGTAAGAAATCATGGGTTTAGGTTAACAAACAGTTTTTATAACAATTTTGAAAACAATGCTGATAAAAATGTCAGTGAAAATCGAGAAAAACGATTTCAGAAAATGATATGGGAAATGGAACAAAGGAAGAATATCAGGATTTTTGTGAAAAGTTTGCATTTTGGAAAAAATGTTTTTTCAACAAAATAGAAAGCTTTGTGTGAAAAATTTTGACCATCTCTAGTTATCTCTTTCTCTAATTCCCAACGGTGATTTCAGAGGGACAAAGGAGGCTCCTGGGCCAGTCTGAAGGATGCTGATCCTTCATATATCCTGAGAACAGAGGCAACACCAATGCAAGCTTCCCTGTTACTGGGCCCTCAATGTACCCGGACCTGGAGGTAACACTCAGTAAGGCTTCCAGCTAGTGATTATATCAGTGTTGATATCTTTAGTCATTTTAAAGAGGGCACCAAGGGCCACGAGAGGGTCACTAACACTGGACCTGACCTGGATAGGATTTGCACTGGACACCTAAGGAGTAATCCAAGGGCCAGTTAGCACAATGCACTCTTAGATGCGAATATATCCATTCCCCTGAGTTATCCCGTCTCCCCACCTGCCCTCACCTTTTTGACTAGCAATACCATTTCTTTAGACCAAGCAGCAGGATACATCACAGTAGCTGTCCTGAACATGTGAGCAATTTCGTTTGGCGATGTGTTGGAGCGAATGTGATAGGGCCTCTGTGAAAAACAAGGAAACCATTTAGTTAAAAAAAAAAAAAAAAGTAGTCTTTTGGAAATCTTCCTAGGGCAAAGTCTCCAAACAGAGTCTCTTTGTGCCATTCTCCAAGCCCCCCCATTGCTGCTCTAGATTGAACCATTGAAAGTCAGTCACTGCAGAGGCTAACTCAATTGAAATAAATAAATTACCACAGAACTGAATAACAACAAATAATAATAATGAGACATTTGAACAGCAAGATGAATATGAGGGAAAAGCAAAGGGTAGAGCTGTCACCCAGCTGGTATTTCGTTGGCAAAGCCAGAATTTGAACTTAAAAAGGCCATTAAAGTGAAATTAATTTACTGGTACTGCAAAGGCCAGTACTTTCTCAACATTCTCTGTTAAATGTAAATGGTATTTTCTGTTCATTTCTCAAGTGTGAGATAATATAGACAAGGTAGAGGCTAGTGGTTTTTCTCTCTGCTTCTTCTTTCCTTTGGAAAGATAACAACATCAACGAAGGGGAAAAAAGAACAATATGAAAAAGAACACCTCATAGCAGAGGTAGTTGAACAGAGTTTCACAGGTATGGCTCAGGATGCAGAAGGGCTGTTCATTTATGCATGGTGAATGTCCTAGAGCTAGGAGTGAATGGGCCCTTCACTTTCATTTTAGATGCCAGCCTGAATTCTGGCCAGAGATCTTTAGGATATATATGCAAGGTGGAGAGGATGTTGCACCTTTTAACATCCTTGACATATCACTGCATTTGGAGCATGCTAAAAGTCCAAATTTTCCAGGAAAAAAATGTGCAACCAAGCAGGCAAAACACAATCACAGTAACAATGCATGTAGACTAACTGCACATCTGACTGGTGTGTGCAACTATGTGCAGCTCAACATTTAACTTGAAATTAATAAGGGAGGTTTGTGTATACAAGGGAAGGATTGCTGTATAACTTTGTTTTTGAAGATTTTTTAATTCCCAGATTTTTATTAAAATATGTTGCCAATAAGTGTTCATTTAAAAAACAGATGTGAGCAGATACAAATGAATATGTGGAAACAGATGCATTATACTGAATATTTGCAATGTGGGGCAACTCAAGTCTTCCTATAAAAGTTTATCACATTATACTAGTGTCATCAATTTGTTGTGCTATTATGTTTGAATATACTGCAGTATTTTCTACACTTAGATTTGGAAATAACACAAAGTCAAAAGCCTTGGAATAGTAAGTGCAACAGTGTCACAATCCACTTTCTTTTCTAATTATAAAGTAAGTTTTTAGGATTTACATTTTCAAAAGTGATTAGAGATTTTGGTTTTGAGTGCTCGGCTGCAGGAAGGCTGCACTGCACATCTGAGAACCATATCCTTTTAACCTGTCCAAGTTGGGGCCCAAAACTTAAGCTACCCAAAATTCACTTTAAAATTTAGATAAGTTTATATATAGATATAAATTAAAATACATTCTGCCCACACAGCTCCTTAAAAGATAAAAAGTGCTATATGCTGGAAATGTAAATATTTTTGAAGAGTATTTTTTTTAATCTCACAAACTGTTATGTAATCTTTTTGCTTGGAAAACACAGTTTATTTCATGCTAAGCAACTTTCCATGTTGCCCACCTATTTTTACAAAATTATTTAAAAGGACTTATCCAAGATGCACCAAACTCTGCAGGTAAGTTACAGCCAAAGACTGAGGCATGACAGGGCATGAATAGTGTTGTATTAATAATTCACACACAGTGGTTCATGTTTGCTCAGACTGCAGAGCCTTAATGCAATAGTAAAATGATTTTTTTAAAAAATGTTTCTTGCATGTTCTGAGCTCGGATTAAATTCTATTACAGTCCCTGCTTTTGGAATTCTTATCCATCAATTAGATGGCTCAGTTTTTACTGCCTAACTTATGTTAACTGACAAGGCGTTGGACACTCCAAGAACCTGTCACCCTGAGTTATTCTGCGCTGCAGTGGTTTCTTTTTGAATTCTTATGAGTCCATCATAAGAATCTTGATGAAGATTTGATTTCTGCTACCTGTTTTAAAACAGATTTTAAAGCCTAGATTCCTACTCGTCTTTTTTCATCCCTGTTAAAAAGCACTTATTTCAATACAGTATTGAAAACAGTAAAGAGACAAAACAAAACAAAAACCCCACAACAAATACTAATGAATGCAGCTGTATGTACAATACCCGGCTTCTAAGTAGCTCATAGGCAGTAATTCCTAAAGACCACCAGTCAACAGCAAAGGAGTAGCCTGTAGGTTTTGTTGAGTTAAACATCTCAGGCGCTGAAAAATACAGAAAAATTTGTTTGCTTTATTTCAGAGTTTCAAACAGTAATCATTGACTATTTTCAGCAGTATATGATGTTTCAGTCCTAAGGTGTGAAAAGCATTCCAGACTGTTCTAGTTACTGTATATTTGTAGTTCTCAAATTTTTGTCCTAGTGACCCCTTTCACATAGGAAGCCTCTGACTGCAACCCCTCTTATAAATTAAAAACACTTTTTTATACATTTAACACCATTATAAATGTTGGAGGCAAAGTGGGGTTTAGGGTGAAGGCTGACAGCTCGCGACCCTCCATGTAATACCCTCACGACCTCTTGAGGGGTCCCGCCCCCCCAGTTTGACAACCTCTGCCATATATTTAATTTGTTCCCCTTTGTCCAGTCTTTCACTTGATTATTTTTGGGCTTTTAACAAGCAATGACAGTAACAGGCAGGTTGGGATTCCCGTCACCTAAATACTGTTCTTTTCCCCATTCTACCACTACTATGCTTATTAACCTTGGGGAACTCACTTAACCTCAGCCTCAGTTTCATAATCTACAGTAATATTTAGCCACTTCAAAAATCATGGTGGGAGGCTAAGTTAAATGCTGATGTTTATACAATGCTTTGGGGTCATTACATGACAAGGTCTATATAATGTGTCACTGCTACTATTTGTAGTTTCACTGGGATGATTACT
This sequence comes from Chelonoidis abingdonii, assembly GCF_003597395.2. Lineage (NCBI taxonomy): Eukaryota > Metazoa > Chordata > Testudines > Testudinidae > Chelonoidis > Chelonoidis abingdonii. The sequence goes on from NC_133775.1 coordinate 92,680,945, forward strand.
TGAGGCCAATTCCCATCCATTAGGAAATTACTGCACTTTGGTGTGGAACCAGCATATGACTCATTTAATAGTTTGACAACTTTTCATATGTGCCTACACTGAGAACTGAACACAGATTGATATTTAGACTTTGCAGTCTAATAATATGGACAGTATAATCAGGATTAGAGTGAAGTATTCTGTCGTTGACTTGCTCTGTGATCCTAGACAAGACTTTTAGCGCCTCTCTGCCTCAGTTTCCCCCATATGGGAAATAGGATTATTACTATTTTCTCACCCTAAAAGGGTGTTGCGAGATTACATCCATTAATGTATGTAAGAGTTTTGAGAGCTTTGGATGGAGAAATACAAAGTATTATTTAAACACTTAATGTATAATAAATAAATAATTTAATTAATTTGGTGTTATAAAGTGTTTGTATGTCTCCTAAGAATTATGCCATTCATTGGGTTAAACAAGTTTTCTATTACATAACTGACGAGGGGGTGGCAATTCAATCTCTTAGGTTTTTATATAGCCTCTATCACCATAATATTTGATCACATCACACTCTAATATATTTGTCCCCACAACACACCGAGCCCCGGTGAGACAAGGCAGCGCTATTATCCCCATTTCACATATGGGGAACTGAGGCATAAAGAGGCTCTGTGTCTTCCCCAAGCAAGTCTGTGTAGGAGCAGAGAACTGAACCCTGCTCTATCAAGTCCAAGGCTAATATTGATCCACCTATCCTCTCTTTTTATCCTGCAGGAAATGTCCTCAGTCTCAAGTTAGAGCTGTCTCAACCTTTTTTATTTGAGAGGTCAGCTAATTTCCTCCTTCATATCCTCTTTCCTTTATCTGAATCCAAAAACACTTTCTGTCTAGCAGAACTTAAGAGGGTAAATTGTAAACACTGCTTTTGGGAGACAGAAACATGGACCTAATGCTAGCTAGCAGGGAGTGACTTTTAGGTGGGTGTGGGCCCAACAGCCATTGCTTTTATAGTAGAAAGCTGATAGCCTGACAGGAAGTAGGGCAGGGTCAGAAGATGACTTGACCTTATTAGCGCCATGTGAAAGATTAAGGAAAACGCAATGATATTTTTAGGGGGTGGAGGGTGAGGATCAGTGTCAAAGGAATAAAACAAAACAGAGGAGGAAATCTGGTGCGGGGGATTGTTTGTATGTTTCTTTTTATATTACAGGGTTGAGTCAGGTGATCTGAAGGGTGAAAGGTCAGCTGTTAGGCTAATAAAAGGAGCCTCCCATGGAGGGAAGGAATAATTATGATGGTATGGCAGCAGTAAGGGGAAAACCTTAGGTAATGCTTTAACTTTCCTGTACAGACCATCTCTGCTGTGTAAAGTGAGGGTCCTTGTGCTATCTGCAGTGAAATGCTTTTATGATTGTTATGGCTGGTCAGATTTATAGCCTATTTTACAGATGGACATTTCTTAACTTTAAATATAAGGAACCTCTCAGTTCAAACTGCTCTAGTTCTGGCACCTTCTTTTGTCAGCCATTTCCTGTGCACTGTTGGTCAGATTTTCCACTTACTTGCAGTGGAGTTACCCTAGTCAGTGTACCCCCCTGACTTCCTCCATACAAAGTAGGATTGCCAACAGTCTCTTATTACATGGGATGTCCCTTATTTTCATTCCTGTACAACAAAATTAGGAGTTGCTGAGTACTACAAAAAGTAGCAAGCAAAATCTCCTGTGAATGTAGGTGAGTGCTGCTTAGGATTATTATTTATTGATGACGACAACGATGATGATGATATTGGGAAGAGGGGTGGGGCAGGAGTGTTAAGAAAACAGTCCCTTAATTTTGAAATGTTGGCAACCCTATGTAAAAGTGAGGTCAAAATCAGGCTCCTTTTGTCTCTGACTAGCCAGGTATTTTACTGGTTTGGCAACTAAAGGGGCATAAGTAAGAATTTTATGCATTAGTGGCAGGGGACAATCAATATATGAAACTTCTCCAGCAGCAAGAATAGTAAGTAAGCTCTGTCTGAAAAACAGACTGGGTATTTTCGCTCCATACACCCAAACTTGAGTGGGTGAGTAGATAGAGGAGATTTGGAGGGAGGTTATAGATGCAGCCTTTTCAGTGACAGCTGGAATATCATTCCACACGGAGAAAAAATGTGTAATACTCTGTGTGATATGGTACATTCCAAAGACACAAGTTTGCTCTGAATAGCACAAAGATGAAGAAAGAAACCGTATCTGTGGCAGTGATAGTTTAGTTTAGCAATATCCAGACATGGAGCTGACTCCTATCAGAGGCAGAGAATACCCACCTCCAGCCCTGGACACTGCATTTTAAATATTCAGTCTGGCTTAAATGAATGAACTGATTCTAGTGTGTGCCTCCACTGCAGTAAAACCACATATTGTAGATACCATTATTGTATAAACATCATAGGTATTCAGGGAACCAAGACTAGAATCCTGCTCCCCTCAACTTCAAACACTGAGGGTGCTTCTGCTTGATCTAAAGTAGCGCCTATAGCTGGTAGTAGTAGCAGCAAGTCTGTTATCACTTCAGGCGTTATCAACTTTTTTTTTTTCCTGAGGCCCCACCCAGCAAACTATAAAACCTCCATGGCCCTCCTGTGTCACAACAACTGACTTTCTGCATATAAAAGTCAGGATCGGCATTAGGGGGTAGCAAACAGGGCAACTGCTTGGGGCCCCGTACCACAAGGAGCTAAACTGCTCAGGTTTCGGCTTCAGCACCAGATGGTGGGGCTCAGGGCTTTGGGCTTCATTTCCATGTAGTGGGGCTTCAGCTTTCTGCCCTGGGCCACAGTGAGTCTGATGCTGGCCCTGCTTGCAGGATCCCCTGAAACCTGCTCGTGGCCCCCCACTAGACAGCAACATTCCTCACTCATACACACAGTAGCCCTGCTACTTTACTTAGCTTGGGACCAAATTGGTGCCTTGTGTTCTCTATAAGGCAATAATGCTATTTGTGTACTTTTGTTCTTTCTCCTAACCAAGGACAGAAGAAAAAAAAAATGGTGTCCCTACTCCCTTTGTCACCATGGCAACCGAGCCTGCTACCAGCCCAACGAGAACCCAAAGATTTGCACCGTATTTTCCTAGCAAGAGCATAACACAACACATGGAAGTGCAGAAGGTCAGTGCACAAATGTGCTGCGCACTTGGGAACTGACTCATCCTGCTGGCCCTTATCTCCCTCCAGCTTATTTTCAAGCTTTTTCCCTTGTGCACCTCAGTTTCTAGACTGCAGCTGGGCTGATTGTTTGTTTGGTACAGATGGGCACAAATCCATTCATATCAACAGGGTAAATAGTTTAAAAGGGGAATCTTCAAAATGAGATTGAAAACCATTCTCATTACTTTCCTGCCCGTTGTGGCTGTGATGTTTGCATCTATCCAATGCTTCCTATATATGTGTGGTGCATTTTTATCTTAATGTCTATATACCACTGTGCAGCCACACTGGTTTTCCTCTATCCTTTTAATTTTATATTTGCAAAGGAATGCAATATTAAACAGAGGATATTGGGCTAGTGGTAAAGCACTGGATTAGCACCTAGGACTCCTGGAGCCTGATTCATCCCTTCCTTACATGGGTTGGGATGCCAATGTAATTTGCAGCATGAGGCCCTGCATTCTTTCCCCTGGCATGCTATTTGATCTATGCAGCTCATGCAGGGTCAAATTCTGCTTGCCATTACAGCTGGTTTAACTCCAGAGTAACACTATGAACTTCAGTGTAGTTAGTTTAGACTGAGACCCCACTCATGAGAGGTGCCTCTGAGCAGCTTCTGCAAGGTACTCAGTCCATGCTCAACTCACAGGTGATGTTCAGCCCTTTGCAGGATTGAGTCATTACAGCAGTGTAGCAGACAGCCTAATACAGCTCTGTGCCTCAGTTTATCCATCTATGAAATGAGGATAATCATGCATATAGTACCTACCTCATAGAGGTGATATGAAATTTGTACAATGCTTAGAGCCTCAAAAAACACTATTTAACACTCATCTGACCTGGGCACAAGGAACCCAAACAAGGCTTTGTAGCATGACAATAGTGTAACTGAAATTAGTGCCTCTATTAGGCCTCTCCTGCTCCCCACCTGTTTTGTTAGTTTATCACTTTATGGATCCCAATTCTAAATCAGTAGGAGAAAGTATTTCACAGATAGGAGACAAAAAACTTCTGGCAAAAATAATCTTTTTTCCATCTGTGGCTTGTCTCACTTAAAACCACAGCATTCCTACCTGGCAGGAGTGGAAAGAGTTAAAAGTTTCTGAAAGGATTTCACTTCTACCCTCATATATCCCTTGAATTAAGGGTAGGCATTAAACAAAGAATGGCCGTTTAAGTAGCCCAGATCTTTATGAATTCTTACCCATATATGGCTTTGTGCCTGCGATCGTGGTGACCTGCATCCCTTTAGTCAGTATCGTGGCAATGTTGAAATCTGTTATGTGCACATGTCCTGAAAGAAAAATTGGAGTTAATAAATAATTCTTTTCTATTTTGTGTTTGATTCTGGTGCTGCCAATAGATTTTTAAACCCAGACCTAATCTGCTTTATACATTATTAAATGGTATAAAGGTTTGGAGTGGAAAAGGGGCTTCACAGGCAACATAACCTTCTTCATAACATTTCGTTCAGCATTCAGTGCAAAACATTTTTTTAAAAAAGGAAACAAAATACTTTTTCTGCTAGTTAACTAGAAGGCTCACCCCTCCAACTGGCTATAAATGGCTCATGGAAGCCGCTAATTGCTGCAGTCTGGACAACAAGGTGTCATAAACAGATAGTTAAGGGTTAATGTCTCTTTTACCTGTAAAGGGTTAACAAGCTCAGTGAACCTGGCTGACACCTGACCAAAGGACCAATTGGGAGACAAGATACTTTCAAATCTCGGTGGAGGGAAGCCTTTGTTTGTGTTTTTTGTTTGTGCTTTGTTCTCTCTGGGGTCTGAGAGGGACCAGACATGCTCTCCAATCTTTCTGAAAAAGTCTCTTCTATTCAATACTGTAAGTACTAATAGCGAGGTGGATTAGGCATTTGTTGTTTTCTTTATTGCAAATGTGTATGTTTTGCTGGAAGGATTTAACTCTGTTTGCTGTAACTTGTATACTTAGGCTACGGAGTGAGTCCTCTGGTCTAGGGAAGGGGAAAGACCTTTGTAAACATATTCCATCTTGATTGTACAGAAATATTTTTACCTTTTTTCCTTTGTTTATGTAAAAGACTTTTCTTTAAGAACCTGATCGATTTTTTTTTTTTTTTATTCTTGTGTTTAAGACCCAGGGCAGGGTCTTCGAACTCACAGGGATTGGTGAGGAAAGGAGAGAAGGGGGATGGAAAGGTTTAAATTCTCTCTGTGTTAGATCACGTCTCTCCTAGGAGAGCTGGAGGGGGAGAGAGGTGGGCGGGAAGGTGAATTTCCTCTCTGTTTTTAGCTTCAAAAGTTGAATCACAGTGATCTCCGCAGTGTAAACCCCATGAGAGGGGAAAATCTGGGAGGAAGAAAGGAGGGGGAATGGTTTATTTCCCTTTGTTTTGAGACCCAGGGAGTTTGGGTCTTGAGTCCCCCAGGGAAGGTTTTGGGGGACATGGAGTGTACCCAAACACTATATTTTGGGTTGGTGGCAGTGTGATAAGATCTAAGCTAGAAATTAAGCTTAGAAGAGAACAGGCAGGTCCCCACTTTCTGGATGCTAAAGTTCAAAGTGGGAAAGAGACCCTGACACAAGGTATATACTTTCTTTGACCAGGGCTGCCTTTTTTTTGTTCTCTGTTTGTATAGTGTTTAGCACAATGGGGTCCTGGGCCATGACTGGGCTCCCATGTGCTACCACAATACAAGGAAGTAAATAAATAAATAATACTGGAACCTGCTAAGAATCCAAGCAATAACAAAATGTACTATGTCACCAATTCATTTCCTTTTTGGAAGAGCAAGACACAGATGACAAAGTAGATGAGGTCCAGACTAATTATACCTTAGCAGAGGGGATTATTAACATGTCTACGGGAATTGCATAAGGGAAACAGACGTTCCAATTTTCTGATATCCTCTTTGATACACATCACTGTAGAACTTCTCACAGCAGCACCTAACACACCTCTATAGATATGCAGAACTTTAATAGCACGTTAACCAGTTGTATACAGGATATAAGAAATTATGAAAATTGCAACAAGTAGATAGAAACATACAGGCTAGAAGCTAGACTATAAAAGAGAAAACAGCATTTTTCTGAGCACTGAAACTGAAGGAACTATCCAGTGAACCACAAGAGCAAATTTATGCCTAAAAGGTCCAAATCACACTTAAGCCCTGCAATTCATTTATATTTCATAGAGTAATTCATTAAGATCATGGTATTAGTGTTATAGATGACTGAATTATCACTTATCAAGAAATAAGTCCTTGATAATCAACTAGTGATTAAATAATCTAATCATCCCATTCAGCTAACCATGATCCTTCTAGGAGAAACGGAAGGTGCCTCTATAGAAGGGAATCCAGCTCATTGGGAATGTAACTCATCGGGAACCTAACTCTTCCAAGTGAGCCCAAGGCCCCCAAAACTTTGGCAAACAGGAGGAGCACAAGGCTTTCATTCATAATTGGGGTAAACTGCAAGTACATGACTCTAATCGGGTTAATAGCTGGAATATTAGATTACCATAATGTGCACTGCATGAAGCTCCTGATTAAGACCACTCAAAACCAAAGCTAGGGCAGAATGTGGCAGCCCACTTCTTAAGCAGTTCACATGGGAAGCACCTTCGATTGTGAAATTATTCATGCTTTTACAAATCTAATCTAAATAAATATAGTCTCTTAATGGTTAATAGGAATGGATTTTACTCCTTGATGCATTTAGGTAACACTCACAAATGGAAGATTTGAGCACACATTTCCCTTTACCATCTCCCCTTTAGGTTTTGTCTTGGATCATTATAAATAAAAGACTTGGTTCAAGGTAAATTCATTTCTTGGCATGTTTAGTATACAGGGGTAACTGGGCGGAGTTCAGTGGCCTGTGAAGTGCAGGTCAGACTAGTGAATCTGGTGGTCTCTTCTGGCCTTGATTCTATTCATCTTGTTATGTTACAATATGACTATGATAGTATGGGTGCAGAATACCATTACCCACTCAAAGAAGACACCCACAAAGATGTTTTGCGCTATCAAGAGAGAACATAATTCAGACCTTGTTACAGCAATGCTGATTTCAACTATCTTAGTGACCTTCAACTGGCATGGCCAGAATTGTAGCTCATTTCTAAGGTCTTCAGCACATTCCAAGAGAGAACATTAATTTAAAGTTCCACTGCTTTCAGGTGTTTGAGCACTGACGTTCTAGCCTAGCTAAAATCTTGCCCATTTATAACTTCATGCTTTTAATGTCTTGCCATCTTACTCCAGCAGGACATAGCTAGATCTGCATCAAATGTTTCCGTATTGATGAAACCTTAGCAGCAAAATTGGGACGTTTGGCAAGGGAAGTTTGTTAAATGTGGAGAAATCCACTCAGGGGTGGGGGAGGGGAGAGAGGAACCACCCTGGAAAATATTTCCCAAGTTTTTATCCTCTTTGATAATTTGCCAGTTTCATTGCTACCTCTCTGTAAATAACCATAGTCATCCCCTTCAAAATACAAAAGAAATTTGGTTGGGGGGGGGGGAGCAGTAATTTCTGGAGGGATGGGAAGGCAGGTGGTTGGTTGTAACTGTCTCGTTCCTGAGTGTTCGTTAGGGCTATACACAAATATGAATCCCTTCCCAAAGGTAAAGAAAGTTATAGGTGAGTGAGCTCAAGGGCTGGTGAGCAGAACACAGGGACCTGAAGGTTAAAGGGAGAGAATCGCCAACTTCTATCTTAGATAAGTAAACTAGACCACTCCTCAAATGGAGAGAGAATATTTTTTTCATAAGGGGTGGATGGGCCACTCAGTGAGGGCAGCTGTACTTGGCCCAAAGAGGCAGATCCACGTAGCTCTTTGGTAAGAAACAATTCATATGTTAAAATTATTATGTTGATTATCTTTGATCCATCATATTAAAACTGGTGTCAGGGTAATTTGTTATTTCTGAGAAAAACTCATTCTGTACTGACTTGAATCTTTTTATCTCAACATTCTAAACTTGACACCATTGGCTTTAAAGATACAGACTTCCCAGCAGAAGGCATGCAAGGTTTATCGTATAAAATTTCAGGCAGCCTGACACAAGGGTTTTGCCACTTGCCAAGAACGTGTTTGCCTGGCTTTTCCCCTTCTTTTGTTTCCACCTACCACATCTTCTCTCTTTGATGCATACATTTTCTTTCAGGCACTTTGTACACTACTGCTTCCTGGCTAAATTCAGAACCACAATATGGAGCAGGCAGATCAATCTGGCACCTTTCTGCAGTGCTGCTTCAGTCTAAAGGAGGGCACTTTTAAGGTAATATTGCTCCCCAAAATGGCAACAAAAACACGTATGCGAACTGAAATGCCAACATGGCATAAGGAAGGCAGGGGCATTAAGAGTGAAATCACTGCAACCACCTAGAACCTGAGTATTTGGGCTCTATGTGCATGGAGCACGTGGAAGTTAGGGAGGTGAAATCCACAGCATCTGCTGAGTCCTGGATTAGCAGGCACAGTCCCTCTGCACCTGTTGAAGGTGGTGTTGGGGCCACTGGATCAGCATAAATACGGCTTTGTAACTTCTCCTGTGCACCCCTCTTCCCCTCCAGCCTTCCCCCAATGTGGCCTTTCATGGCACTCTATGTGGAGCCTGAGCCAAGATCCTTCCTGTAGCAGTGACAGTCAGGCAGCCACTTGGCAGGCAGACCTCCCATGCAGAGTGGTGCGAACACCCGCCATAAGGCCCTCTGCACTGCAGTGAATTTCACCTTTTGAACCCCTGTGGGCTGCGTGGGCACAACCCTGCAAGGTGCTGAGGGCTGCCAGTGAATGGGTGCCCTCAACTCCCACTGATTCAAGCATCTCCTGAAAAGTGCTGAGTCTCTCAGTCCCCCAAGACTTCAGTGGGAATGCAGAGTGCCAAGCTTGACAGGAAACAGTGTCTTTATCAGGAACAGCAAGCTTCATAGAGAGGTTCTGTGCATGTTATGATGTTTCACAACCTCTTCAGCCTCTTTTCTGAAACAGGAGAGCATTGTTGAATTGCTTCTCCTTCCTTTACCACAAAGATCAAGCCCACACCTGTAAGAACCTCCACCTCTGCTCACTGAGTTATTAAGGGCTCATGAAATCAAATCGCATTGCTTATGCACAGCTAGGAATTCACCACTGGCTTTATTTCAGCTGTTAAAGCCATATAAGTAAAATATGATCAGCTTTTCTGGAAAGCAAGAACAGAGACTCTCCTAATGAGTTTCTGGCCTGAATGATGCATGAGGGTTTTATGTGCCTCTCCACAATCCTGGCTAAATATTTCTTGTGAAGCAAGAATAGGGCTATTGATACAGATACTCTGTGGCTAAATTAAAAACCAAAATTAGGGCCTACAAGACTTTTCCAAAATCATGTAGTGATCAGGATATAAAGCTCTATGCAAATATCTCACAGAAACACACAGGTAGAGAGAAAATAAAATAGAATAAAGTCCAGACCACTAATCAATATAACTTTGAAATTTAAAAGGGTCAAACTCACAAAGCTGAAAACAATTATGAGCCAAATCTGCTGGGAGGAAGAATTTAGTCAGAAAAATGTGAGTGACAATTGGGAACTGTTTAAGAACACTTTACTAAACGCCCCAAAAGCTACAATCGAGGAAGAAGGCCATATTAGTTTAAAAAAAAACAAACTTGGTTTAGAGGGGAAGTGAAAGCAGCTATAAAAAATTAATATCTAACAAACAGAAGAAAGGGAAAACTGATAGTAATTAATAAAAATTAGAAGGTAGAAACTGTAGAAAATTGATAAGGGAAGCAAAGAGACGAGAAGAACTTTATGGCCAGCAGAGTTAAGGATAGTAAGAAGGATTTTAAAATATATTGGGAACAAAAAGAATCCTAACAATGGTATTGGTCCTTTACTAGATGAGGGAAAAAGAATTTATCAATAGTAATGCAGGGAGAGAAGGACAGAGCCCCTCAGTGGGATGACCAGACAGCAAATGTGAAAAATCAGGACAGAGGGTGGGGAGTAACAGGAGCCTATATAAGAAAAAGACCCAAAAATCGGGACTGTCCCTATAAAATCAGGACATCTGGTCACCCTAGCCCCTCTCCCTCCTTGCCCCTGACCAGCCAATCTGGGGAGAGTACTTGACACCCCCCCCCATGAGTCGCCTCTGCACTGTGATGATCCTATAGGATTGAATGAGCTCAGGATCAGTTGGGGTCAGCAGACCTGGCACAGGTGCACTGGCCTTGCTCCCCATAAGTTCCCCACAGTTCCTAAACTGGAGCGAACAAGTCCACAGTCCATGCCATTTCAGATCCTGTGCAGTGTGGCCCACACCTCACTCCATACCCTCCCCAGGGCACAGTCAATATAGATTGCCCTTTGGTGTTTAGGATTGAACCAGAAGGCCATCTTCCTCCAAACCTACCCTCCATCGCAATCTCCATTTGGGAACCTGTCTCCTTTCCCTTATTACAGCACTGCCTACTAGCAGAGCTTCCCCGATCAGGTGCTGTTTCCAAGACCCTGTATCACCCACCCTTTCATCACTGTGAGAGAGTTTCCCCCTTCCCCCTCTGGTTGTAAGGGCATTTCTCTTTGGTAGGCTCTAAGGTTCTTCCCACAAGACCCCTCTAATTTCATTTTCTAACAGACACCCCTCCGTTCCTTCATCTGATTACACCCATGGGTAGTCTGCCCCACCTCCCCAGTCGGACACCTCCGTCACGGGTTTCTTCTTTCATCCAACTTCCATAGTCCTCAAGGCTCCATAGTTCCTTACACCTCCCAGAAAAATCATGATGGGGAGACCATGTCTGCGTGTTTTGGAGCTCCTGTCAAACTCTGTCCTGTTGTCACTTTGATCACTAGCAGTAGCTCAGCTGAGGTATCCATTTCCCTTACAGATGTCATCATCAGTTGCTCTAATTTTGCTGCCTCTTGTTGCAGGATCCACAGGACCTCCATCACTGTCCACATTTCCTACCACATTTACTCAGTCTGGTACCATTTTGTCACAAGCCCAGGCCCCATATTGTGCCTCAGTTTCCTCTTTTGGCTACATAAATCAGACTTTATCTGCATCAGACTTTACCTTCAATAACCCCATGTTCAGGGTGGAGGTGGGAGGGTTATTCATCAATAAACTAACAAAGAAATTGTCCCAGGCTTCAGTTTCCTCCTCACTGAAGTCATTGGCTTCTTACCTCCTTTCTTCAGTAAATCACCAGCAGTCCTGCTTGCCTTTCAGACTCAGCTGCTCCACCACTGCACATGCTGGGGTTCAGTTTCTATCCCGCTATTCCTCCTTGGACAGCTAATCTCTTAGTTACTTGCTCCTTCTCCAGAGTGTCTCTTGGTCTCTTCATCTTCCTATTCCATTCCCAGGAGCCAGGCTCTCACTGTAGCTTTCTAGCTCTCTTCCTGGAGCTTCCTGACAGAAGCTCCCCACTGTCTCCCATCTCCAGGGACTCCCCAGTTGTCTGGGGACTCTTGCTGTCAACTCTAAGCCCCCATTCAGAGCTTGTCCCCACAGAGGCCTAGTCCACCTCCTGTGTGTTCCTCCAGCTTGTCACAGAGCTTTTCTAGAGAGAGCATCCCCCCGTCCGCTGGGCAACTTTCTCTTTATAGCATTCTAACATCTTCCTCTAACTCAGTTGATCTATTTCTAATAAGCTGGGGGGTACCACCTGTTTGCTCCCAGGTATTCCTCACAGAGTTGTCACGGGCCTGTTAGGCCATGATCATTCCTGAAGGCCCACTGGCACTGTGATACTGCCATAAACGTTGCTTTCAATGTTCACAAAAACATGAGTGTAAGGGATATTTGGTGCTACTATCCCTTTGAGTGTATCTTGCAGGCATATGATATTTGCTTTCATGCCAGACAGCATGTCAGCCTTCTCCGCAGGGAATTCCTCCACACTGGAGGTGAGGATTTTAAGTACTATCTTTGGCTGAGACCCTAGGAAGGGTCATTTATATTAACACCTATCTCTATATCATCTACTGAAATCTTGGTGTGTGTTGTCCAATCTGGTCTCTCCTATGGTCTGTTGCAATGGGAGATTAACAGGGTCATGAGTCAGAAACAGCAGCTAGTAAAGTTAGACATTTTAAAATCAGCAAGTTCACATAACTTCCATCCAAGAGTTTTCAAATTGCTTGCTGAGAAACTGGCTGGACCATTAATGTTGATTTTCAATAAATCTTGGAACACTGGGGAAATTCTAGAAAGCAGGAAGGAAGGTAGTGTTGTGCTAATATTTAAAAAGGGTAAACTGGATGGCCCAGGTATTATAGGCCTGTCAGTCTGACATCAAACTTGGGCCAGGTCATGGAGTGGTTTACATGGTATTTGATTAATAAAGAATTAATGGAGGGTTAGGTAATTAACGCTAATCAACATGGGTTTATGGAAAATAGAGCCTGCCAAACTAACTTAATTTTTTTTTTAATGAGATTAGAAGTTTGGTTGATAAAGTTAATAGTGTTCATGTACTTAGACTTCTGTACAGTGTTTTATGGAGTACCACAAGATATTTTGTTTAAAAAACTAGACGATATAGAATTAACATGGCACACATTACATGGATTAAAGCTCGCTACTGACAGATCTCAAGGTGTAATTAATTATAAATGGGGAATCATCCCTGAGTGGGTGGATTACAAGCAGGCTCCGACCGGGCTCAGTTCTTGGCCCTACGCTATTTAACACTTTTATCAACGACCTGGAAGAAAACATAAAATCATCACTGACAAAGTGTGAAGATAGCACAAACATTGTGAGAGTGGTAAATAATAAAGAGGACAGGTCACTAACACAGAGTGATCTAGACTGTTTTGGTAAACTGGGTGCAAGCAAACAATATGTGTTTTTAATACAACTAAATGTAAATGATAATAGGTTCCTCTGTCTAGCAGAGAAAGGTATAACATGATCCAATTGCTGGAAACTGAAGCTAGAGTTCAAACTGGAAATAAGGTATAATTAAAAAAAAATAAATAGAGTAATTAACCACTGCAATTAATTAATTGTGGTAGGTTCTCCATCACTGACCATTTTAAAATCAAGTCTGGACATTTTTTCTAAAAAAATCTGCTCTAGGAATTATTTTGGGGAAGTTCTATGGCCTGTGTTTTTATACAAGAGGTCAGACTAGATGATCGCAACAGTCCCTTTTGGACTTAGAATCTGTGAAAATAGAAAATAATCAGAGCTTCAACAGAGGGAGGTGAAGATGAGTATCCAGTATGAAGTCCTAAATGGGCAACATTAAGCAAATTTAACTGTACAGTGCTTAGATTGTAAGCCCCTTGGGAAGGAACTGTCTCTTTGTGATGTTTGTGAACAGCATCTGGCACTAGGAACCCTCAATTAGGATACCTCTAGGCACTACTGTAATACAAATAGATTAGACACGAAAGGTTGGTAAGTCTTATTCCAAACAATGTCTGAGTATAAAGGCCGTGGGGCCACAGCTCATTGGTTAATATATCCAGCTTCATCGGGAGAGGACAATGCTGAATAACTCCAAAAACGTCACTTTCTGGAGTTTCAGCAGTTTCACATTCCAGGGACAGCCTCCCTGGCCTGAAACTGGGAAACACGGTTCTCTGCACTGATTGCTATAAATGCTTATATGCTAAGAGAACTATTAAGGCCACACCCCGCTCAGTGACCGAGTGCCCTGTAGGTAGGGTTAGTGCTGACAGAAGAACAGACTTCCTTCTGGATGCTGTCAGGCTTCAGTCTGGCTTGATTTTGATGGAAGAAAGTAAAGCTTGAGGAGCCATTGTCCCTCTGGCCTGCCATCTGCAATGCTGGAAAAACATGACTTAGATGTCAGATTGCATCTATCAGCCACCGACTAATTAGCAGACAGAACATGAGTTGCCTTTACCAATTCAACAGCCTTCCAAAATCAGCCAGACCACCCTTCTCGCTCCAAAGAGAAAACCCCAGCACTGAATCCTTGGAGAACACTTGAAGGAGGAGCTGCATAGAGCCGAGACAAATGCTTGGTTCTTTTCACATCCGTATGTCAGCTTTCATTCTCTCTGCCACTCTCCTCTCCTCTTTGCAGGAAATCACATTAATATACATGAATTATAGATGCTATTATTATTATTCAGACTTTGATATTCTGAGCCAAAATCTATGCTCCTCTGGATGCATCATTTATTTGAAGGGATTAATTTAAACACATCCGAATTTTCCAAAAATTTTTTAACCTCTCAAGAGCTAAGATTAATTGGAATACTAAGCTGGAAGCAGGGTTCTGAAAGCCAAAAATGTTGCAGGGTCACCTGACATAATAATCTATGTATGTTCAATCCTCAGTATTTCCAGCTGGGGATGTAGCTAGAGTCTAATAGTTGATAGGAAAGCAGCCTGTTCATTCCATCCATGGCTGTTGCTGGGAATTTAAGAGTTAAGAAACCCCAAGAGTGTGAACAGGAAGTTAAGTCTAAAAACTAAAAGTTCAAATTAGTCTTCATGGCGTGCCAGCCCAGTTCACCTTGGACAATTACAGGTAAATCCCAGACTGGTGTTACTAGGAAAGGTTCTTGGTTACATGCTAGGATCTACTGATTTTATATATGAGATAGGATGAACTAGTATAATTCACTACCAACCCATGTGAGAAGCAGAAACTCTTGGCTGCAGCAGAGGAAACAGAAGTGAGCGGAGGCCATTATGAGACACTTCTGTCTCAGTTTTGTTAGTGTAGTAAAACTAAGCAAATCCTTTTAAATAATAATGATTCCTGCAAATTTACATTAATTGGATTCTTTCACATTCTCAGATGAACCTGCGGTTTCTTTAATCCAAGAGGTATGTGCAAATTATCACCTTAGGCTTGGAATGATTATTTAATGATCACCAGTTGCTGATTGAGGCTTCTTTCCTAGGGTTCAATCCAACTCTCATTGAAGTCCATTGACCTGAGTGGGAGATGAAATGGCCCTTCTAGGGACTACACCTAGGCCCTTCTAGAGCCTATGCCATTTAAGCTCCAATGTAGGTCATTGGTTGGAACTTCAGTGGTACACAGAGCTTCACCCAGCTCTCTGCCCTGGGCTGAATTTCATCTCCAATGCATAACAAGCCCTTGCAGACTATGAACCAACTTACAGTAGTTGCAAATATATTATGTATGTACATTCAGTTTATTCAAGTCAATGCAATAAAAATTATTTTAATGTGTAATGTGATAATAGGTATTACCGCTGATCAGGAATAAGTAAAATCAACAAAAGAAAGTCCTATCTACAAAGACAAAATGATGATTACAGAATACTCAGGGCTTTCTTGGCCCAGTTAAAGGTCAAAATCAATAAAAATGTCTGTGCCCTTTGTAACCCAAGCACTAATCTCTTTCAATGTGAAAGTAGAGCTTAATTGTTGAAATATATTTCACACGGGTACAGTTTGGCCAAAGGCCTGCATTGCACTGAATGGACGCTCAAAGCTCGACAGATGGCAAGCAGAATCTAAATGAATACACTTAAGGCCAGATTTTTTTTTAAAGGTATTTAGGTACCTAAAGAAGTAGTTAGGTGACTAGTAGGACTTTCAGAAGCACCTATTTGCATGAGTAAGCACTTAAATGCCTTTCAAAATCTGATCCTTACGCCTAAAGGAAGAACCAAAACAACAAAAAATAGAACATCTGTGAACAGATGACAGCTTTCTCTGTACCCATATAGTGGCAGGCATAAACCCAGCAAAGTAACAGGAGATGGAAGCGTAGTCTGCAGCTCCAACCCAAAGGGGAAGAGCCACTGGAAAACAAGCATTATCTCCCAGTCTAAATATAGATGCAGATGCTGCAAGAACAATTACTCAGGGGAAAACAAAAATGTGAACTGTAGGTAAAAAGCTTTTTGCACGCATGAATAGAATTATACACCTCTACTGCCATGGCAAAGCAAACATAGGGAGAGAAATCACATAGCAGCAAGTCAGAGTCAGGAGGACACTGGAGTTAAGGGCACAACTCCAGATAAGAACACACTGAAACAAATCCATCATCAACCTGAACCAATTAAAATTTCAGACTAAACTAGAGATGGGGCCAAAAAAACAGCCCCAATTGCACAGGCATTAAAGAAGTTCGCAGTTATCTTGATACCAAGCAGAACACAATCCCAGATCCAAGCACTACTTTGTATGGGAAATATTTAACAGTTTTGGATCTGAATTTAGTGCTCAGGCCTCTCTGTAATTTGACCCTGTAAAACCCAATCATGCGAGGTGGTGAGCACTTTTAATGGCCACCAATTTCATCGGGAGAGATGGGAACTCAGAAGCTTACCCACAGAAAGAAGAAAAGCCCCCATGAGCTGGGCTGCATATGGACAAAGAGGAACATGAGAACAAAGGCACCATTTAGAGTCGAATGCCATCTATGACTGACACCTACTAGGTCAGACTGTCAAAATACTCCATCCCTCTTGAAATTGGGGATAATAGCATAGGCTCCTCAGAAGTGAACTTCACCCCCTACATACAAGCAAATGCACAGAAACAGGTGTTCTAGTGGTCTGACAGCTAGTGAAGAGTAAAGGAAACAAATATCCCCAAAAGATGTCCCTCAGCAGCCTCAACGCCAAAGATAAAATGTTGATTGTTCATATATTTTAAGACCAGAAGGAACAATTACATCATCTAGTCTGACCTCCTGTATAACACAGGCCAGAGAACTTCATCCAGTTACTCTTGTACTGAGCTAAAACATGTCTTCCGGAGAGGCATCCAAGTCTTGATTTGAAGGCATCAAGAGACAAAGAATTCACCCTTCCCTTGCTAGTTTGCTGCACTGGTTAATCACCCTCAATGTTAAAGATGGCACAATTTTTTCCAATTAGAGTTTTTCTGGTTTTAAATTCCAGACATTAGTTCTTGTTATGCCTTCCTCTGCTAGATTAAAGAGCCCTGTAGTGCTCAAAGCTATTGAATCAAATGTCTGTACACATATCAATGAATTAATTTTAATATGTTATGTAGAGATAGTTGAAATTTGTCATTTGGAACATTTTTGTCAGTGAAAAATGGCTTTTTTTTGTCAAAGCAGTAATTTCCATAAGAAATGTTCAATTTTGACCAACCTTTTGGGGGGGATTTTGTTTTTTTAAGGAAAACATGAACTTTTGATGGAAAATTTCAACAGAATTTGAAATTTTTCAAGGGAATAAAAACGACATTTCCCAACCAGTTCTAATTTGATGTGCCACAAGAATTCAATCAAAGTACACACATTAGGTGGCAAATATCTGCCCTTCATAGCTCAAACCGTGGTCTCAATATAGGCCAGAGTAGCACTTTTGACCATTGGCAACAGTCACAAAATGACAGTCAACTAGGTAAGAATTGCCAGAACGGCAGTGCTCTGTCAACTTGCCTTCGCACCTCCAGTACTGCCCCTTCTGGGCCTGGCTTCCCCTCTCTAGGACAAGGAGGAGAGGGTGATGTAGGAGCCAGCTACAGTGCTGGCTGGCTGCTCCCCACCCCTAGAAGCATTCTGAGATATTGCCAATAGGTGACCACTTGTGCTGTCTGATGAATCCAAATGGTTTGGATTGGAATTGGGGGCAGAGAGAGAGCGAGAATAGGGCCCATTTATTTATTTACATCTGCGTCTGAGGAGGCAGAAGGAAGTCCCTGAGGGCTTGGCTACACTGGAGAGTTGCAGCACTGGTGAAGGGGTTACAGCGCTGCAACTCACTCTGTGTACACACTTACAAAGCCCAGCCAGCGCTGCAACTCCCTGGCTGCAGCGCTGGCCTGTATAATCTGGTCTATGGGGTTACAGGATTCAGCTGGTGATGACGCAGCGCTCTCATTCAGTGTGGACACCACAGCGCTGTTATTGGCCTCCAGGGTATTAAGAGGTATCCCAGAATTCCTGCCACAACAAACTGGAAGAACGGCTGACGACGCAGCTCTAAAAACAACACAACAAGCTGCTCTTTGCTCCAGCGAGCGAGAGAGCCGAGAAGGGAAATTGCTTGGAATGTTCACAGCTGTTTGTTTGAGGGAGAGGGGAGTCTGTGTTGAGCAGCTGCTTATGTGGTCTGAAGGCTATTATGGAGTGCATCATTTGCATTTAGTGAATAAGAGAGGGGTGGGGGAAGGGTCAAAACTTTTAAATGATTGAAGGTACTGTTGTTGTATCTCTAGTCCTTAAGATTGCAAGGCAGGGAGATGAGAAGAGCTGCTACGTGTTTGCTTGAGGAGAGAAACAGCATGGCGGGTGGGGGGGAGAAGAGTCGTGGAGAAGCTGCTTATCTGGTCTGAAGCCTTTTTGCATTTAAGAGTGATTGAGAGAGGGGTGGGGGAAATGGCCAGATTTGCAAGCAGGGAGCTGTCACAGTGTCTGCTCAAAATCACTCTCTCGTCTCCCCACGCTCCCTGTCACACTCCACCCCCACCCTCTTTTGAAAAGCACGTTGCAGCCACTTGAACGCTGGGATAGCTGCCCACAATGCACCACTCCCAACAGCGCTGCAAATGCTGCAAATGTGGCCACACTGCAGCGCTGGTAGCTGTCAGTGTGGCCACACTGCAGCGCTGTTCCTACACAGCTGTACGACCACAGCTGTAACTCCCAGCGCTGCACATTTCCAAGTGTAGCCAAGCCCTGAGTGAGACAGGAAGAGATGTGTATTTGTAATGAAAGGCAGGGAAAGCTTTTCTGACAGTTCTTAAATAAATAATTATCCAGCACTTTGAAATTAGAGGTCATATGCAAAATGAGTGCAGACTGGGGACAGGTGGTGATGCCAGGCAAAGCTAGTTACAAGCTAAAACAATGGCAGTTCTCTAGGAATTTCAGCATCTGCACTCAAACCCATCAAGCCTGCAAAGTGATAATGACTTTCATATATTCTATGCTCTCTGCAACAGCTTTTTACTATACAAGTAGCTTACTGCAAGTGCTAATAAAGATTTCTCACAAATGAGCCAGTTACAAGGATTTTCAGGAGATAGTTGACATTTTAAAAGCAGATAAATATCAGACAAATTTTCAGAGGGAGTTCTGACAGAGTAAAAAAAAGGTGTAGACAGTAATACAGGAGTTCATCTGAAGTTTTGCCTGAGAAAGACTTAAGTAAAGATTCCAGGTTTAAAATCTATATCTACATTATAAACAAAAAAACTACATTAAAAGAACATTAAGGTTGCAGAGTTAAGCATTCAAAAGTTAGGAAATGACAGAATTAAGGTTGCTTGTGCAATCCCTCATTCCCTCTGTGTGTGTCTACATTATGATAGAGTCTATTACTACATGATCTGGCATGAAAAATGTCAGTCCAAATGGTTGAAGTTTGACAAAGTTATAAGCAGCTGAAAACAGGATCTTCTAAGGAGAAGTGTTGGACAATCAACTCTAGGAAGCGCTAATTGTATCACCTATAATAATGACTTCTAAAGTGTCACTGAATTACAGTAACTGGAAGTATTTAAGAATAGACTAGGTAAATTATGGGGCATTAATGTAGAAGACAGCCATATAGAAGTTCAACAACATAGGACTGTATAGCACCAGAAGATTACATGATGGTGCTTTACAGAAAGCAGGTGAAGACAAACAAAATATAAGAGACAGTTCCTGTCCCACACTGCTTACAATCTAACACAGACAACACAACACATTGCATAATACAAGGCTCCAAATCCAGGCTGCAAGGTGCCCATTTCAAGTCACCTGCTCTGTGCTGCTCTGGGCACACATATGTTCCAGTTACCGCAAAACAACCGGCACTTACCGTGCTCATCCAGTAAAATGTTGTCTGGCTTCATGTCCCTAGAAGTGACAGAGAAGGGAAAAAGGGATGTCAGCATAGAATGGTGACACATAATGTGACTGTACAAGCCTAGGAAAAGGTTTGTGCGAGATATATTATTATAATTTATACAACACCCATGTTTGCTGACATTTTACAGACAGGAGTAAGAGGCCTGGTATACCAGAGACCTTGTGGGGTGGGATTATCCTGTATTTCTTCTTCTGTGAGCCAGTGATCCTTAATTTCGACATAATTAGATTAATGATGATAAAGAAGGGAATGGAGGACTAGAGTTCCTATGATATGACCATGTGGCTGCTTTGGTTTGCAGTGTCTGGTTCTTGACAGTTCAGCTAAATGTTAGTGGTTCTTTTTTCTATTAGCTTTGTTTTGATCAGAAGTAGTATTCGTTAGGCCCTGGTCCAGTCCTGCTCTCAGAATGGACACCAGTCTATTCATAGGCGCCAACTATGCTCCGCAACTGGAGCACCCCAAGGGAAAAATTGGTGGGTGCTCTGCACTCACCAGCAGCCAAGCTCCCCGCCCCAGCTCAGTTCACCTCCGCCTCCTCCCTTGAGTGCACTGCATCTCCACTTCTCCTCCCAGCGCTTGCCACTGCAAAACAGCTGTTTCGCGGCATAACAAAGTTGTGGGAGGGAGGGGGGAGGAGCGGGAACACAGCACACTCAGGGATGAAGGTAGGGAGGAGGCAGGGCCGGGGCAGGGATTTGGGGAAGGAGTCCAATAGGGGCAGGGAGGGGATGGAGTTGGGGAGGGGACTTTGGGGAAGGGGTTGGAATGAGAGGCGCAGGGAGGGGGCATGGAGTCGGGGCGGGGCTGGGGAGGGGTCGAGCAACCACCAACACCAGGAGAAGTTGGCACCTCTGAGTCTGTTGTAAGGGGATCCGACTGCTGCTAAGCTTCCTGGGTCTGGCCACTGACTGGTCACTATTCCTAGCTCTGGGTCTTTCAGGTGCACTCTCCAGGTGCAGACCCCATGTCTGCCACATTCTTGGGCAGTGGGACCTTACAATCCAGCCACCTAAACCCTGGAACCACTGCCAAGCCGTCCAGAGCCTTCTACTTGCTTCAACAGGTTTATCACAAAGTCCACTGGTTGTGGAGGCTCTTGTTTTCCTAGTTTCACCCTTCAGGAACAGTGTGTAGGAAAGCCAGGAACACAGGCTTAGCATAGCAATTTCTTAAGCACATACACATTTTACTCTTTAAAAGCATGAGACAGTTATAGATCCTTGGAAACCAAGAAACTCCTGAACAAACCCTTCTAATCTGATTTCACCCCGTTTTGTAAATCCCCAGGTTTGTTCCCACCTGCCTTCACTCCTCCTTCTGGGTCTTCTGGTCCTGGAGATGAAAAGGCCCCTTTTGTTTAGAGAAGCATCCCTTTTTAAAACAGACCCTGTCCCTCAGCTCTCCCAGCCATTCACTTAGACCTGGGTGGGGGAATTCCAGCCCCTTTTCTTCTCCCCAGACAAGTTTCTGTGAAGACAGTCCTTTTAAAGTCAGTCAATGGTCCAGCCCACAGCAAATCCATTGTTTCATCAGGGCAGAGCCATTCAGTGCTAATAATCCCTGACATCTCTGTTACAGAATCATAGAAATGTAGGGGTGGAAGGGACCTCAAAAAGTCATCAAGTCCAGCCCACTGCATGGAGGCAGGACCAAGAAAATTAGACCATCCTTAACAGATGTTTGTCCACTTGTTCCTAAAAACTTCCAATGACTGAGATTGCACAACTTCCCTCAGATGTCTAATCAAAGGTTAACTACCCTTATAGTTAGAAATTTTCTCAATATCTAACCTAAATTTCCCTTGCTTCAGATTAAGCCCATTACTTCTTGTCTTATTTTCATGAGACACAGAGAAATACTGATCCTCTTCATAACAGCCCTTAACGTATCTGAAGACTTACCAGCTCCCGCCTCGGTTTTCTTTTTTCAAGACTAAATATGCCCAGTTTTTTTTAACCTTTCCTCACAGGTCACATTTTCTCAACCTTCTATCATTTTTGTGGCTCTCCTTTGGACGCTCCAATTTTTCCACATCTTTCCTAATGTGTGGCACTCAGAACTGAACACAGTACTTCCGCTGTGTCCTCACCAGTGCCAAACAGAGGGGGCAGGGCCATCATCAGCGCAGCAAGCAGGTGCTTGGGGCGGCCAACGGAAAGGGGCGGTATTTCCAGGTCTTCGGTGGCAATTCGGTGGCAGGTCCTCTCGGATGGAAGGACTTGCTGCTGAATTGTCGCTGAAGAATGAAGTGGCAGCGGTAAAGCTGCCGCCGATCATGGCTCCCTCCCCGCTGCCACTTGCAGCGGCAAAAACTCTGGAGATGGCTCTGAGAGGGAGACAATTACCTTCCATGTCCTACATACAACACTCCTTTTAATACACCCCAGAATGATATTAGCCTTTTGTGCAACTGCATCACATTGTTGACTCATATTCAATTGGTGATCCACTACAACCCTCAGATCTTTTTCAGCAGTACTACCACCTAGCCAGTTATTCCCCATTTTGTAACTGTGCATTTGATTTTTCTGTCCTGTTTTACTCTTGTCTTTATTGAATTTCATCTTATTGATTTCAGACTGATTCTCAAATTTGTCAAGGTCATTTTGAATTCTAATCCTTCCCTCCAAAGTGCTTGCAACTCCTCCCAGCTTGCTGTCACCACAAATTTTCCACTCCAATACCCATGCTTTCCAGACATAATTTCCCCAGTAAATGTCAAGTTCTTGCTACCAAATGGATAGTTTAATTCACAATGATTGTTACAATTACAAATAGTGTTCATGAACCTAAACAGAATTAATAATTAGACAGACCAATTCCCCAATGTGTCACAGTACTGTACTAAGAAGTGTTCAATCACATCATTGAATCATATTTTGGAATAAAAAAAAGCAGAAACTTCCCCCCTTCTGTCAGGTGCACTCATAGGAAGACTCTAAAAGTGCAAAAACGCTGTTTACTTCAGAATGTTCTGACTGGCATAAAGCAGACCCAAACAGGAATCACACATCAAGCAGACGGGATGTACAGCTTTCTGCTTCACATTCAGTTTTCACGTGGCGGTTTTCGTATCTGAAACCAATGCCCTCTTGCTTAAAAATAACCGCTCTTCATGGCAGATGCATGTTTTATTTGTTGGATATCTTGGCAAGGTTTCAAAACGAGTTACTAAGCTGCTGCAAAACTTTCTCAGTGACATCTTAAATTATTTTTTTCACTATGAAAATTTCATTATGAATTTGAAAATTGGTGTGAAAATTGCACTGGTTTGCTTAAAAGTGTCCCCCTTTAAAATGACCCATTCCAAACAAAAATTAGATCATTCAAATCAAAAGGTGAATTCAAAAACTGACATCCCAAAATCAACATTTTTTCATGTTTTGAACTAAAAATAACCCTTTGAATTTCACAAACTAAAAAACAGAGTGCAAAATTGCCTGAAATGTAAGAACAAATGTTTCCTTGAAAATTTTTGCCATGAAATGTTCACCAGGTTTGCAGAGTTCTACACTGTTCAACAGGGTTCAGTCTGGTGATAATTTAGACACTAGCAGCCCATAAACTCTGAACCAGTTACCCTTCTCTGGCCAAACAGTACCCACCAAGAGCTTGCAAGAGAAAACTACACTGCAGTATGACAGTGTAGTTATTCAGGAAGACATACATTTGTTCAAAATTTTCAAATGATGGAATGAAAAATATGAAACATTTTAAAACAGACATTTAAAAAACTGAGCTGCGGAGGGCAACACTGGTTAGAAAATGCGCTGGAATAGTTTCTACTTTCATCCATCACATTTTAGAAGTGAGTGATTAGTTATGGAAGTTCATTTTGGTTTAATATGAATTATATTTCAATCATAAGGAATATACACCCTAAACGTAGCTAATTTTTGTAATAAATATTTTATTGAGGAGAAAAAAAGAATGGCCCAAACCAAAACCCTGGATATCACAAGTCCAAACTTTCAGTGAAAATTTGAATCTGAACTCAGTGCTCTAGGCCCAAATCTAAAAAAGGGACAGATAACAAGAGAAAGATATGTGCCACCTGGAATTAGTTCCACACTTCTATCCCTTTCCATGGATAAAAATCATCCATTTAGAGGCCCAGAACAGGACATATGCATCACTTACATTCCATTTAATCCCCCAAAACAAGGCTTAAATCAGAAACAGGATTTATACTGGCCCTCTACACAGAGGTGAATTTCATCCCATTAGGAGGAGAATACAGCTAATCACTAAGCCTGGAATATTCTTGACAACACTACGCAGTGAATAAAATCAACAGCAGCTATACTTTCAGAGAAGAAAGAGAGGAGAACAGAAGGAACACCTGATATCAAGGAAAAAGTAAGAAGGTAACACAGTGGTCCATGCACTTTACAATGTTCAAAAAAGGTCTGTGTTTATCCTCATGAAACTGGGTTAATTACTTCTATAATCATAAGAGTTTTTGTAATTGTTTCAAAGCCTGAATTTTCCAGCTGTGTTATGGCTTTTTCGATTGCCCAAGAGGTTGATTATTCATAAATATGTTTATCAAGAGGAATGGCCAAAAGGGAATTCCCAGCCAGATGGTGTAAGAGTTTCCCAGAAGCAGGGCAATAATTGCTAGTAATCATGTGGTATTCCCTAATATGGTGTCTATGAAAATTGCAAAGCAAAAAATGATTTTACTCCACACAAAAGGATTAATTGAATTTCAAGATGTGCTTAATGGCTCTTGACGATCAATGTAAATTTCTTCAAGTGGTGGTTTATTTCATTGCTTTTAATTTTATGAAACCAAAAGCAATTATGGTTGCCAAAGGGTGAAATAACTGTCTTTTATCAGTATAGGTTCAGGTTACCTTTTCCGGTGTTCTTCGAGAGCTGTTGCTCATGTCCATTCCATATTAGATGTGTGTGCTCACCACATGCACCGGTGCTGGAAGTTTTTCCCTTAGCAGTATCCGTAGGGGACCAGCTCTGGCACCCTTTGGAGTGGCGCCCATAGGGTGCAGTATAAGGGGCGCCACTGGCTCCCCACACCCCCAGTTCCTCCTTGCCGGAATCTCCAACAGTGGGGAAGGAGGGTGGGTCGTGGAATGGACATGAGCAACACATCTCGAAGAAGACCAGTTACAGAAAAGGTAACTGTCTTTTCTTCTTTGAGTGCTTGCTCATGTCCATTCCATATTAGGTGATCCCAAAGCAGTACCGCTGGAGGTGGGTAGGAGTTAATGAACGTATAGATTGCAACACAGCTCTGCCGAACCCAGCATCATCCCTGGCCTGCTGAGTGATGGCATAATGAGACATGAACACGTGGACAGAGGACCGCGTTGCAGCTCTACAGATGTCCTGGATAGGGATGTGCGCCAGGAAGGCCGCCCAAGACACCTGCACTCTCGTCGAGTGGGCTCTGACAATCAGCAGTGGCAGAACCCCCGCCAGGTTGTAAGAGGTCCTTACGCACAAGATGATCCAACTGGAAATCCTCTGCGCGGACACTGGAAGGCCTTTCATCCTGTCTGCCATAGCGACAAGGAGCTGAGTTCATTTTTTGCAAAGGCTCAGTACGTTCAAAGTGAAAAACCAAGGTGCTCCGGATGCCCAGGGCGTGAAGATGCCTTTCTTCACTGGTCCTGTGTGGGAGGAAGATGTCCTGGTTCATATGGAAGGTAGATACCACCTGTGGCAGGAAGACCTGGTGGGGCTGCAGCTGAACCTTGTCTTTGTAGAAGACCGTGTATGGCAGTTCTGAGGTCAAGGCTTTAATCTCAGAGAGACTTGTCTCTCTAACGTCACCGCCACCAGAAACGCAGCCTTCCATGACAGGTGGGAAAGGGAGCAGGAGCCCAGCGGCTCAAATGGCAAGCCGGTGACCCTAGAGAGAACCAAGTTAAGATCCCACTGCGGGACAGTGGGATCCCACTGCAGGACAGTCTGTACCTGTGGGAAGAGTCTCTCGAGTCCTCTCAAGAATCTGACTGTCATGTCATGGGAAAACACCATCTGTCCTTGGATCGGCAGGTGAAAAGCAGAGATGGCCACGAGATGTACTCTAATGGAAGAGTGTGCCAGGCCCTGGTTCCTCAAATGAAGCAGGTAGTCTAGACAGGACAGCCATTATGGAAGAATGTGAGGGAGAGATGCCGCATTTGGATGCCCAGTGGGAAAACCTCATCCACTTAGCCAGGTAAGTCAGTCTGGTTGATGGCTTCCTGCTTCCCAGGAGGACCTGTTGGACCTCCTCCTGTGGTCCTGTGACAGCAGGTCTGGTCAGTTGGGCAGGGGCCAGGGAGGAACCCTGCCAGGTTCAGGAGCATGCCGAACCAGTGCTGGTATCATGATAACCTGAGCCTTGTCTCTCTTCATCTTGGCCAGGACCCTGCTGATGAATGGAATCAGAGGGAACACGTACATCAGGCTCCCTGACCGTAACAGGAGGAAGACATTGGAGAGGGAGTCCTTGTTCAGACCTTGCTGAGAACAAAACTGGTGGCATTTCCTGTTCTGTCTGGTCCACTTCGAGAGTTCCCCACCTTTGGAAGATCATGCAGGCTCTCTCTGGATGGAGCGACCACTCATGATGAGAGGAGAAGTCCCTGATGACCTGGACTGCCAGCGTATTCTTGATGCCAGGAAGGTGAGAAGCTTCCAGGTGGATTTTGTGGTTGATTCAGAAATCCCATAGACGGAGCGCCTCCTGACAGAGAGACAACAAGCACGCTCTCTCTTGCCGCTTGGCCTTTGGGATTAAAAAGTACTGGGAATACAACTCCTGTTCCTGTACTCGAGAGGAACTTCCTCCACCACACCCAGCTGTAGTAACCCGTTTACATCCCGCGTGAGGAAATTTCCCTGAGAGGGATCCCTGAAGAGGGATGAAGAAGGCATGTGGGGGGGGGGGGGGGCGTATAAAGGAACTGGACTGTATAACCCTGCTCCACTGTGCTGAGGACCCAAAAGTCTGAGGTTATAGCCATACAGGGAGGGAGGAAAAGGAAAAGGCGGTTGGAGAACACTGGAACAGATGGATCCAGGGAATAGTCTGGTAGGTTGCCCTTAGGCGCACCGTCAGAATGACCGTTTGGCCCCTTACTTGATATGGGTCAAGCCTGACCAGGCAGAGGGTGGAGGCAAGTGGCTCAGACAGCGCTTGTAGCCCTTGGCTCATTTGTGGGGCTGGTACTGCCAAGTCTGGCTCCCCTGGCCCTGAGGCTGCCCCTTGGTTGAACCGTTTACACGCCGGGGCTGGGATGTAGAGACCCAGGGTTTTCAGGGAGTCCTTGAGGCCATGCAACTTGCTGTCCATTTGCTCCGCAAATAGGGCTCGGCCATTGAAGGGCAAGTCCTGCATTGACTGCTGGGCCTCGGAGGACAACCCAGCGAGGAGCAGCAGGAGGCTTGTCGTATGGAGATAGTGGAAGCCATGGTGTGAGCAGCAGCATCAGCAGCTTCTGACGCCACTTGGAGGGCTGCCCTGGCCACGGTCATGCCCTCGTCAAGGATCGCTCAGAACTCATTCTTGGAAGCCTCGGTCAGTGACCCTTTGAACTTAGCCATGGCTTCCCTCATATTAAAATCATATCGGCCAAGGAGGGCTTGGTGATTGGCCAGTTTCAGCTGAAGGCTGGAAGACGAATAAATCTTACGTGAAAAAAGATCCGGCCTCCTCGAGTCTTTATTTTTGGAGGTGGCCCCGGGTTGTCCTTGCCTCTCCTTGTGGTTAACTGCCTCGACCACAAGGAAATTGAGGGCAGGGTGGGAGTATAAGTACTCATGCCCTTTGGCTGGCACTAAGTACTGGCACTCAGCCCTTTCGGAGATGGGGGGCAAAGAGGAGGGAGTCTGCCACAGGGCATTAGTGATCTTGGAATCCCCTTCAGGAAGGGGTAG
This sequence comes from Chelonoidis abingdonii, assembly GCF_003597395.2. Classification (NCBI taxonomy): domain Eukaryota; kingdom Metazoa; phylum Chordata; order Testudines; family Testudinidae; genus Chelonoidis; species Chelonoidis abingdonii. The sequence continues at coordinate 92,708,803 of NC_133775.1, forward strand.
AGCCACCCTGACAGGAGCCAAGGAGCAGAGAACATCAAACAGACAGTCCGAGGGCTCTTCCAATTCCTTTGCCTGAAGCTCCAGGTTGGAAGTGACCCTCTTCAAAAGTTTCTGGTGTGCTATGGCGTCATCCTGAGGCATAAGTGCCGACTCCATGGGTGCTCCAGGGCTGGAGTCGGTGCTCTGCACCCACTGGCAGCCAAGCTCCCTGCCCCCCCACCCATATCACCTCCTCTTCCACCTCCTCCCAGCGCGCTACATCTCCACTTCTCCCTCCCTCCCAGTGCTTGCTGCCACCGAACAGCTGTAGCAAGCTCTGGGAGGGAGGGGGGAAGAGCAGGAATGTGGCACGCTCAGGGGAGGAGGCAGAGAAGAGGCACGGCCAGGATTGAGGAAGGTGTTGAATAGGTATAGGGAGGGGGCAGAGTTGGAGCAGTGACTTTGGGGAAGGGGTTGGAATGGGGGCGAGAGGGGCGGGGGTGGAGCCGGGGTGGGGCCGGGCGCAGAGGGGGGCTCAAGCACCCACTGGTGCCAGAAGAAGTAGGCACCTATGTCCTGAGGAACTGGGTGAGGGGGCCCCATGATAGCCTCATCTGGCGATGACTAGGATGGTGCCGGTGCCGCAGGAACCTCCGTTTCCATTGGTGGTCCAGCAGTTTGCACCCTGGGGTATTGCTGGAGCCAGTGTGGGCGGCACCGGGAGCATCAGGATCTCCTGAGTTGATTGAAAGGCTTCGGATGTTGACAGTACCTGAAGCTGGCTGGGGCCTGCACTGCTATCCAGAGTTGCAGGCAAAGTATGGGATGGGTTGGACCACATGACTTGAGCTGCGGCCCGACTTCCCAAAGGGGACTTTGAGTTGCCGGGCACGGGTTTTGACTCACCCCCTTTCCTTTAGGGGAGGTAGGAGATCTTCCCCTCACAGTCCTTTTCGGCTTTGTGACCGGAGCCGTAGAGGTTGACCAGTGCCGGCTTGTGGATGGCGCCAGCGGACCACTGTGCGCAGAGGTTGCAGCGCTCAGTGCAGAGTCGGACCTCTGCTTGGTGCTGGGTGAGTGCTGACTACATTAGGAGGGCTTTTTAGATGGATATCGCGCTCCTTCTTCATCCTAGGTTTAAAGGACTCGCAGATACGGCATTTGTCGCTTATATGCCCTTTACCTAAGCACCTTAGGCATCTGGTATGTGGATTGCTGATGGGCATAGGCTGTTTGCAATGATCGCAGGACTTAAACCCTGGTGACTGTGGCATGCCCCGCCCCCAACTGAGTCCTGTTCAGGACTAACGAAGAATCTGAGAACTACTACTAAGGGTAACTAATAAACTACTAACTATATATAGGTTTTCAAAGTTTGCAAGAACAGAGAACAAAAAGCTAGCAGAAGCAGCAGACATTCTAGCACCGTCACTGGTGGCAAGAAGGAACTGAGGGTCAGGGAGCCAGTGGTGCCCCTTATATCGCATCAGGCATTATCTTCTGTAAATGTAAACAGACTTGTTTCTCTTAGCGACTGGCTGTACAAGAAGTTGGACTGAGTGGACTTGCAGGCTCTAAAGATTTACATTGTATTATTTTTGAATGCAGTTATTTTTTGTACATAACTCTACTTTTGTAAGGACAACCTGCATGAAAAAGAGATTGCACTACAGTACTTGTATTAAGTGAATTGAAAAATACTATTTCTTTTATTTTTACAGTGCAAATATTTATGTTAAAAATAAATATGAAGTGTACACTTTGCATTCTGCGTTGTAATTGAAATCAATATATTTGAAAATGTAGAAAAAATCCAAAATATTTAGTAAATTTCAATTTGTAGTCTATTGTTTAATAGTGCGATTAAAACTGCAATTAATCACAATTAATTTTTTTGAGTTAATTGTGTGAGTTAACTGTGGTTAATCGACAGACCTAGTTTATGTCCATTACCAATCTTGGCCATATTAGTGAATGCATCCCACCTGAGGAAACTATACAAAATCTGAGAGCTAGTGGAGCTGATAACAAGAGAAATACCAGGAGGGAAGAAAAGGAAATGCACAAAACTCAGTGTAAAGTTAAATTACAAAAGAATCTGGGAAAAAAATATCTGCACCTGTTGGAAGATAGTATTTCAGCAGGAAAATAAGACACTTGAGAAGTCAACATTGCATAGTCTGAGCAAAAATAAGGTCCTTAGTAAAGGTTGGTTTGCTAATGAAAAATACACAGGCTGCTGTAATATGCGGATTTCTTTTTTAATTTGCTTCCATTCAAAACAAAACATCATTACAGAAGTGGCCGTACAGAAGTGATCTCTTAACACAATTTATTTAACATCTTTGTTTTAAAAAAATGCATTCCACACGACGGGGTTTTGTTTTGTCAATGGGAAAACCTATTTCCGTAACAAGTGAAGAAAGGGAACACTCCCTACTGCAAGAGAAAACACACAACTGATATTCCTGCCGTAAGCACTTGATTGACTTTACAAGACATTACCTGGTTTTAATAAGCTAATTACACCACATCCCTCACTTGCTCTGGAACTGAGCCATTCACCTTGAAATTTAATACAGCATATGGAAATCTCAAAGAACACCATTCAACCACAATGAAACTAACCCTTTAACTGTGGAGTGCTTTCAACCAGGCCTGCGGTTTCAATGAGAACAATCTACAGGGCTAGGATTTAGCCTTTTAAAAATGTCATCTATTAAAAAAATAGTATGGTTCACAGAATCATCTTTATCTGGAAAAAAAGAAAATGTGTATAATGTGTATAATCATAATACTAATCATTTGCACTGGCACAGCATCTTTCATCCGAGCAACTCACAATGATTCACAAACACCAGTTGACTACGTCCTGGTACCCCCTGTGAGATGGGTAAGAGATATATAAAGTTCACTTCACCATCACTGAAATACCACTTCTGGGGTCAAATGTAGCAGGTGGGTTTTTTCTTTTATTAAACAATGCAACGGTGCACTGTACCTACTACACCACAGTTTAAAACATAAAGGCTGGGTTGCCAAAAGTGTGGATTCTTGGTAAATGAAAAATTTTAATAACCACTGCTATCATGTTTTCAATAATGTTGTTTATTATATACTGTATATACTCATTCACAAGCCGAATATTTTTGGTTAAAAAGTGACGCATCAAAGAACGGGGCTCGGCTCATAAACGGGTCTACACCAAAATTTGATGATTTTAAACTCTATAGAATCACTGAATTGAATATCTAATACATTGTTATTTTGTTTACCTGGAGTGTCTGGGGGCATGGAGCCCCTCAGCTCCCTGTGGCCGTAGTTCACCGTTCCCAGCTACTGGGAGCTGAGGGGCTCCGTGCCTGTGAACTCTCCAGATAAACAGAATGTCCCAACCCATCAGTGGTTTACCCTGACAGGCCGGAAGTCAAAGTTTCCCAACTCCTGAAATCTAGTGTTGGCTTATGAAAGGCTCATACAGTTTTTGCTATTTTTACCTATCCATTTTGGGGGGTTGGCTTATAAACGAATGGGCTAATGAATGAGTATAGACGGTAATTTGATTTTTTCTTTTTAAAAAAATCACAAAGAGAAAAAAGGGTCCTTTTCTAATCCTTTGAAATGAAAACACCTTCAAAATTTTGAAATATTTAATTAAAATAGTTTTTCTTTTTTTGACCAGCTTTACTTAGGGTTAAATATAATGTATTACCATTGGGTCCAGTTCTGATCTCACTCACTCTACTTTGCAATCTGTGGGGTCTCACCAGTGACAATGAGATCCGAATCAGTCCCTAATGTCTACACATTAATTAATATTTTCCACTTTCCTTAAAAATACATGCACCAACATTTCAAGCCATCAGTCTTTGTCTTTGCTGCCCCGGCACAGCTTTGCTCATACAAAGTAAACAATTATCTGCACATCTCCTTAGGTTCCCAATTACAGATATGGTACTCCTCTGCTCAGTCACTCTATCAATTTAATGCCATCCCCTCGGGTACAGTAATAATTACACAACCTGCAAAATCTTGCAATTGACCAAGTATGTTTCATTGTCTTACATGTACCTCGAACAGCTGCAGCTGCAGCTCCGATTGCATGTCACACACCTTAAGGGTGGTTTCTGCTTCTTGTGAATGTTTCTGGAGCAGAGAGGCTGTTTTTTTCAGGGCTTAGTGCATTTGTTCTAAGGTATTAAGGAGCCCTGGCTCAACTGAACTATTGCTCATCTGAATGGCCATTCCAAGCCCACTGGAGATGGTGTGGTCATGCCACTGGAATTCTGACTGTAATGTAACTTTCAATTGCAAGTGCAGAAAGTGGACAGTAAAGGAAGGCAAATGGAAATGTTCTTCTAATTTAGGGTCACATCTTGCCCTAAACCTTGGGAGCTACACACGACACATATTTGTTAGAGCCTCGTAAATATTTGAAAAGTCATCCTGTGCTGACCCAGGTGAGGAAACATGGGCTGGAATGTACACTGCTGTTTTCCTTTAAAAAGAGGCAGAGAGTGCCTCTGGGTAGCAGAAAGTTCTACAGCACACGTGCTGGGATGCAGACCAGGCCCCAAGATGGCTGACCATGACATATAATCTTTTGATCTGTAAATGGCGCATGTTTGCTCTGAAGACACTTGAAAAGAATAAATATGGAACCTGAGATGGTATTTCCTGCAGTCCCTTTTCTGACTACGGGCTAGTTCTTATCTAGTGTAAACCCAAGTCAGATGTTGGCACATCACTGCAATTTATAGGAAAAACCTGAAGCAAATAAATCAAACACTTGTTGGACTTTAGTCTTTGCAAGTTTCCAATTACATTAGATTAAGGTCTGTTTTATGTGAGGGTTTCTTCCTTTTACAATGCACATTTAGGGATTAGATCTGTGTATTCCTAAACAGTCTTACTGGAAAGACAGAATGACATATTGCACTCTGCAGTCTATTTGAAAAAACACGTGTGGAAACTGTGAATGGGAAGAGATACATAGTTTTGCTGCATATGTTTTCTGTCCCAGAGTATATCCTCTCTGCTAAAGGTCTGATGAAGGGTAGTAAGCAAACAACTCCCCACAGGCAAGCAACTCCTAGTTAGTGCATGTATATATGCAGTGTTTAGCCATCCTCTAATGAACTGTGGCTTTTCAGAGAGATGGAATGATAAACAACGCCAGACTGGTTTTGTTTTGTTTTTTCTATTGCCATTAGAAAGCAGGTTGAGTCCCGATAGCAGCTGTTGATATTAGTTAATCATAAAAAATGGCCATAGAGGGTCCCATGAAAGTTGGACTGGTGTGGTTCTTTTGTGCAGGGCAGCACACAGGGTGATGCGAACCCCTCAAGAGGAGCACAGCCCAGCTTTGTCAGCTTGGGAGGGCAGTGCAGGAGTGAGCCAAGAATCCTCTGGCCCCTAACCCTACAGTGGGAAGCATGTATGGGAGCAGAGGGTTGCTTCTTGCTTTCTCCCATGCTAACACCTGTGTACGGGAGGAGCTCTCTGAAAAAAGCCACTACATTGTCCTCCTTTAAATCTCTCCTTAAAACACCCCATGCCTGGACGCACAATACTCAACAGTGGTTAAATCAGGGGGCAGCTGGTGTGACCGCTGCTTATCACACAAATCATGAACTGTCTCTTTGTTGCCTGGTGCTCCCTCCTCTTTGTTGAATCAAACCTGTCCCTTTTTGTTTTGTAAACTGTAAACTCTTTCGGACAGGACCATCTTCTTGGTATAACGTGTTCAGTCCCTAGCACTTGACTGGGGCCTCTAGGAACTACCACAGAGAAATAAATTAATAACAACAATTATAGCACAACATCAAGCTGAGAGTTAGGATTTCTCCCCACTACTCCCTTAGGCACATGCTCAGCCAGGCTACTCAAGCCAAACGTTGGCCTGAGGCTTTGGCACTTAGTGTCTAGTACAAATGCCAGTACTAGCACTGTGTGCCAATACTAGCACAGTGCCTGGTACTACCGGCCTCAGCGGATGAGGGAACTGATGGAGCCGGTGGTGAGGGAGGGAGATAGTGAGGAGGGGTGCATTCCCTGCTCCCAGAATTGGAATGGCAGCCATGTGGAGCATCTTTTGCCTCTATGGGCAATACACAAGTTGTGCACCTCCGCTGGTTAATGTTTAATAAAAGTTGCGGGCTGCCACTAAATCCATCCATGCGTCTGTCCTCATCTCGCTGCTGTGTCCGCACCAAAGAAACCTGATCCCCGACTTGACAATGTATAATTCATACTCATCCATTATTTGGTGGCTGGTGAGCAGGTGCAGGGTAGAGACGCTAACCCAATACCCTCATTACCACTCTACAGTTTTGTTTCCCAGAGCAAGGTGGTGTCTGTGGGTAAGTGAGTTTGAAAGGGGCAGCAGAACTGTGCCTGGTTGCAGAGAGATAGACGCATCACAAAGCAAAAATCCAGCCATGTGTTAAAACAAAAGAAAAAGAAAGAAAAAATAAAACTACTGAAAAAATAGGAGCTCTAACATGCCAGTGCCAGTCTCAAGCTGCAAGAAGAGCTGAACTTTTTGACAGGGCTGGGATTCTTCTTAATTGAGAGGTGAATTATTCCTATGAGAATACTGAAAGTCAGGCCTTTTGCTGTTTGTCACATTTGTAAAACATTAGACTCAAAGCTATTTTAAGCTTCACTGTCTCCTGTGTAGGATGTTCCTTCCCTGTCTAGTGACGCTGGCTCATTTTAACATTCATTAATATATCCTTTTTTGGGAGAGTTTTTTACTATATTGTGTTCTTAATCATATTGTATTCTAAATTTTGTGCAGTGCCTTCTTTCTACAGCTTCACACTTCAGAGTTTCTTGCTGAGCTGATTTCATGGAATTATTATATATATCTTATTGTAGCAATTTTTAAATTCATTCTCTTCTTCCCTTTTTTATATTCCTTAGCTGTGTTCTCTATTAACAGATATCCATTCCAAAAGCCTCTGGTGTGTTATGTTTGTAATGCATATCGTAGAAGAAGCAGGAGGTAACAACACTTTGATGCAACCAATTTATCCATTTAAATCCAAATCCTACAGTCCTCACTCAAACAAAATTCCACTGGATTAATTGTTTTTTTGCCTGAGTAAAGACTGAAAATCTTTAGTGGATTTCTATTGAAACTGTCATTGGAATAACACACTACACCAGAAACTCATGTGCTACCAAGGCCAATCAAAAGAATCAGTAGGCACCTGCTGGTCATTTGAAAACAACACACAAGCAGTGAGATTCCACTGAATGGAACATATGATCAGTGTTGCAGGCCTCTTGCCATAACAGAAGATCATGTGGAAGAATAAGGGAAACCTATGCCTCTAGATAGGTAAGTCCAAAACTGACTGCAAAGAGTTAAAAAGGGATTTCATAAAACTGGGTGATTCTGCTTCAAAATGGCAGATGAAATTCAGTGTTGATATGTGCAAAGTAATGCACACTGGAAAAAATAATCCCAACTGTACACACAAAACGATGGGGTATAAATTAGCTGTTACCATTGAAGAAAGAGATCTTGGAGTCATTGTGGGTAGTTCTCTGAAAACATTTCCTCAACGTGCAGCAGCAATCAAAAAAGGCTACTGGATTATTAGGAACCACCAGGAAAGTAACAGATAATAAGATAGAAAATATCATAATGCCACTATATAAATCCATGGTACACCCACACCTTGAATTCTGCATGTAGTTCTGGTCACCCCATCCAAAAAAAAGATATATTTGAATTGGAAAAGGTACAGTGATGGACAACAAAATTGATGAGGGGTATTGAACAGCTTCTATATAAGAAGAAATTAAAAAGACTGGGACTTATCAGCTAAGAAGAGAGATGACTAAGTGGGGATATGATAGAAGTTTATAAAATCATGAATGTTGTGGAGAAAGTGAATAAGGAAGTTATGACATAACACAAGCACCAGGGGTTACCCAATGAAATTAATAGACAGCAGGGCAAAAACTAACATAAGGATGTACTTCTTCACACAATGTACAGTCAACCTGTGGAACACATTGCCAGGGGATGCTGTGAAGGCCAAAAGTATGACTGGGTTCAAAGAAGAATTAGATAAGTTCATGGAGGACAGGCTGTCATAAATAGATAGCTAAGGGTTAACGTTTCTTTCACCTGTAAAGGGTTAACAAAGGGAACCAAACACCTGACCAGAGGACCAATCAGGAAACTGGATTTTTTCAAAACTCAGGGAGGGAATGTTGGGTCTGTGTCTTTTGTCTGTCTCTCGGCTATGAGAGGCTTCTTTCTATCTTCAAGCTTCTAATCTTCAGTTTCAAAGTTGTGAGTACAAAGCTAGCAAAACAATAGGCTTTTATATGTTTTGTTTTGTATTTACATGTGTGTAGTTTGCTGGAATGTTTAAATTGTATCTCTTTTTGAATAAGGCTGTTTATTCATATTTTTCTTTTAAGTAATAGCCCTGTGTATTGTCAACTTAATGCAGAGATCATATGTTCATGTGTTTTTTCTTTCTTTTTTATATAAAGCTTTCTTTTTAAGACTTGTTTGAGTTTTTCTCTCTGGGTAGGCTAAGGAACGAAGGGGAGGGGAATTCTCTTTGTGTTAGATCTACGGAGGGTAAAGCTCTGCAGCACCAGGGAATTGGTGGGAGGGGGAAGAGAGATAGAATCATTTCTGTTTCCTTGTATTTGGGGTTTGTCTCTTTGTGGAATAGAGGAGACATGCTTCTTGGTATTGTGATGTAAAGAGATTGCATCAGTAACTCTCAGGTTAGCCCAGAGAGGAAAGTCTGGGTGGGAGAGAGAGGGGGAAGGGAAGTGGGTTATTTCCCTTTGCGGTAAGACTCAGGGCTTCTGAGTCTTGGGGTTCCCCAGGGAAGGGTTTGGGGAGACCAGAGGGAGCCAAAACCCTGGAATTTTTGGATGGTGGCAGCGAGATCAAATCTGAGCTGGTAATTAAGCTTAGAGGGGTTCATGCAGGCACCCAGATTTCTGGACGCTAAGGTCCAGATTTGGGAAAGATGCTTATGATACAGGCCCATCAATAGCTATTAGCCCAGGTGGCCAGGAATGCAACCCCATGCTCTGGGTTTCCTAAACCTCTGATTGATAGAAGCTGGGACTGGACAATGGGATGGATCACTCGATAATTACCTTGTTCTGTGCATTCCCTCTGAAGCATCTGGCACTGGCCACTGTTAGAAGACTGGATACTGGGCTAGATGGATGATTGGTCTGACTCAGTATGGACATTTTTATGTAAGATATCACTAGGGTGTTTATCCCTGTATTAAAGTTATTGAAAGCTCCAAGGAAAACAGAGTACCACAGGGGCTGGAATTAGTGATTCAGTAGATGACGCTTGTTCCTCTCAGTCAGTACCAAACCAATGTCCTAACATGATATTAGGCAGCCATATGTTGATGGAAATGGCATCTTTGAGACAAATTGTAAAAACAACCTCTGGATAACTTGTGGCTATTAAAGATTCCATGGCACTTTTCTCAAGAGTAGGGTGCTAACCGAGATCCTAGCTACATTTTATTTTAGGTCATTTTCACTTCTCTCTCTTGGTACTTCTATGCCTCCCCCTCTCCACAAATCACTGTAGCATCTAAACAGCTACATAAGCTCCTAAAGCAATTGTAACTGGACAGGGTGTGTCCTTTACTTCCTGACTTAAATTGCTGCATGTTATTTGCTGTGCACTGAAAAACAAATAGTGGCTGTGCTTCTTCCCTGTGGTGGCTGCATTTCAATGCAGAATGACTTGAACCCTGTGTGCAGTTTGTATGTCAGATTATTAGGTTTGTAAAGATATTTGTTATCATTCAGGATGAGAGGTAATAGAAATATGATGTTATTATAAACTGAAACAGAGAAAAAATCCCTGCTGACATAAGTGGCCATAGCTCCATTGACTTAAATGGAGTTTCATCCATTATTACCACCAGAGAACATAGTCATGATGTACAAATGCAGCATATTGGCCAATTCCTATTATTTTGATTAAAACGGTGAATTTTATAGAGTGAAGGAAGGCATCGATTCACCCTCTGGCATCACATTTATTGTATTTTTATAACTAGTTGTCTAATTAAGCTATATCATTGTTCCAGAAGTTAAAAAAAAATACCACCAGTAAGGTCTGCATTGGGAGCCTGACATTACTGCCTCTTTGAGCTAAAACATACCAAATATCAATCATAATGGGATTGTGATGAAAGGTGACCTATCACTTCTCTGTACTGCATAAACTATCTTTTAATTTCACATTAGTAATTCAGTCAAAAATAATTTTTTTTTTGAAAAAAAATCAGACTTTAAAAGACAAATATAAATTCTTCTTCAGTAGTGTTCAGTTGTAATAATTAGTTTCCATGAAATTATTCTTCAGAGGGATGGTTGCAATTAGGCCCTGAGGGCTGATTGTAATTAGTTTTGTTATTCTTATGGGTATTTTTAAAAGCAAGTAATCACTTCCTCCAAATTTTGAACATTCCCTGTCATCCAACATAGGTGAATAAAGCAAGCAAAGGAAAGGAATCAGAACAGGAGAAGTGGAAATTCAAGGTCACCTTCAAGATCACGTGTTAACAAAGTTCTATTTTTCCCTCTTGTGACAGATACCTTGCAGAGCAGGTGGTATCCTGTGAGCCACAGGGGCAGTTTCCATCTGCCATATACTACTACTCTGTATCCTACTGGAGCTACCATTCATGCTAACAGAAATACCACATAGACATAAGACAGCAGAAGGTCTTTCACTGGTTGGAGGAACTCAGTTGTGCTTCATTGGCCATGCACAAACTCCAGTGAGAAATTCCAACATTGAGAGAGGCATTTAATTCACATATAGGAGAAGGGACATCTATTTCCATTCCTCTTCCTTCTGTTTCTTACAGAGAGTTAGCCCTGCTGCCTACAACTTCAAATGCAACAACAAAGGTCTCAATAGAGGTGCCTTCTCTCCACTGCATTTCCTTCAATGGATAGATCTGACATTGAGGAGCTGGAGCTAATTAAATCTAGTAGTTATATCTTCTTGCAGGATGAGTGGAAAAATATTCTATGGTATCTGCCCAAGGGAGGGAAATAGCATGATCTCTGCATTAAATATTTAAAACCTTAAACTTCTCTAAGAAAAGATTTTAGGAAGCCACAAATGTGAGTTTTCTGCCCTGTCCCTAAGCTTCTCCTTCTCCTTCTACATCAGTGAGGGACAAAACAGATGAGTACTGTTATATCCACTCTCGTCTGTCAGGAAAGGAGAGCCATCTGCAGTCTGTTACCCAGAACATTTCCTCTAGCTTTGACTCTCTACCTCATCCTGATGCTCCACATCCTGGGCACTCTCCTCCCAGCCAAGGCAGCCTGGAAAAGACTTCCTTAATAGTCTGTCCATGCTCCTACAAGTTTCACTGTTGAATGATGTGAGGTGTTCCAGAAGCTATGTATCCCACACTGACATGGGTGGAATAAAGCAGATGACTTAACATGCCTTTTTCACTTCTAATTTCTATAGATATACATTGCCTCTAAAGTGCTTCCCAAACCTGAGCTCTGGGAAAGACCTGAACCAAGAAAAGTTGGCCAAAGTACAGTTCAAAACAATTATTTTGTAAAAATGCAACTTGGACTCAGACATGGTCAAGTGGTTAGAACTTGAAACCTGTCTCAGGAGTCCTGATTCTGCTACTGACTTCTGTAGGATACAGGGCAAGTTGCTTAACTTCACTAGGCTTCAATTTCCTTTTGTGTTAAAAAGAGATAAAAATACTTGCTTTGTAAGGCACTCTGAGGTTCTCTAGTAAAAGTCACCATACAGGTGGCTAGTTATTATTATTTTCTGAACTTGATCACTTTACTTTCCAACAATGATTTCCCTATCAAATTACCTCATTTTACAAATTAAAACATTTTTCTTACAACTAACAGAGCAGGCTCCCCTGCTAACAGAAAATCAAGCTGTGTTATTTCTGTATATCAGCCATAAAGATGTATGAATCAGAATTTTGTGACTAACTTTGCAGCAATGATGCATGAGGCAGAATGGAATGCACCTTGCTCCACTTAATGGATGGAATCAAAAATAAGTAAAGTTGGCAGCTGTGACTTAGAGATATTCAGTAACAAGCTGATGTCTTTTTCTCATTGCTAAGGTTTAAAACCTCCACTGGTTCTGCCTCAACCATAAGGTAATGCATACCAAGACACAACAACAGAATGTCAACATCAACCCACCTTTGAAGCCCATGACTGACCTGTGGATGATGCGTCTGCTCTGGAGATAGTCCAGTGCCAATGCCAGCTCACAGATGAAGAGTTTCACAGTGTCTTCTTGAAATCGAACATTTTGCTGTAGATGATAACGCAGATCTCCTCCAAGAAGTAGATCCACAACCATGAACATGTCCTCCTCATCTTGGAATGAGTACCTGAGAGAGTAGAAATACCATGCTACAACCAAGTCTTGACTCAGGACAGGTAATATTCAAAGAAAAAGGGATGGAAAGTGCTGCCCTCAACAGCCACATCTGAACAAAATTATTATAGTGCTACATCCTTATATGGAGTTTTGTCACTCCCACTCATATGTCTCTTATTACATTTTATAGACGCATATGGTATGTATGTACTGCAATTAGACACCTGTGGCTGACCCGTGCCAGCTGACTCAGGCTCACAGGGCTCAGGCTGCAGGGCTGTTTCACTGCAGTGTCCACTTCTGGGCTCAGGTTGCAGCCCAGGCTCTACAATCCTGTGAGGTGCAAGGGTCCCAGAGCCCGGAAGTCTACACTGCAGTGAAACAGCCCAGCAGCCCAAACCCGAGTCAGCCGTGGGTGTCTAACTGCAGTGTAGACATAGCCTATGGGCCCAATCCAGAATGGTGCTGAGCACCTCTTGCAATCCTGCTGAACTGAGGGCATTCAGCATCACATGAGACTGGGTCCCTAATTTTTCAAATCAGATCAATGCCTGTGTTTGATACTGTAAGTAAGTTCATAGTATTAACACTAATCAAATTTGGGACAAATGTACTTTGTCCCTTTGTATATCTATCTAAATATCTCTATACATCTTTACACATCTTTATATACGTATTTTTGAAAAAGGAATTGGTTCACAGCTGTCATTATTTCTAAATAAGGAAGTAATACTCAGGGTCAACAATCCAGTGCTTATGAGCAACCGTAAAATAACAAATCAGCCTAGTGCTGGTGCATTCACAAATCCTGCTGACGATAGCTCATCTCAATTGATTAGACTCTTCCTGTTGGTATGCAGACTTCCACCTTTTCACGTTCTCTGTATGTATAAATATCTCCTGTCTGTGTGTTCCATTCTATGCATCCGAAGAAGTGAGCTATAGCCCACGAAAGCTTATGCTGAAATAAATTTGTTACTCTCTAAGGTGCCACAAGTACTCCTCTTCTTCTTGACAATACTGTTATTTTTCAAAGTGTGTTCTTTAATTTCAATAAGTCACAATTATGGCTGAATTACACACACTTCTATTTACATTTCTGTGGCAATTTCATGACTGGATTGATCTGGGCACATCTGTTTGGTTATCCAATTAACTACGCCCAGTGAGAGAAAAGAGCAGTGGTTCCTACTGTGCAGGTGCCCCTGAATAAATACTGGCACAAGAATACACAGAGTCCCACATCATCGTACTGTGTACATATCTGAAAAACATAGACTAGCTACTTGCTACAGATGCTATCAAAAGGTGATAGTCTAAAAGGAACAACATGCCAATTTTTTTCTTAAACAGAAAGGGGCCATCTAATTTTAATAGGAAAAGGAGATGTCTGACCCTGGGAATTAAAGCCATCCCTGTTCTAGTACTGACTTCCCCTATAACCTTGAACAAGTCATCTACATTAGCTACTTCATTCCCCCATCCTTTAAATTACTACCTACTTCATAGTGGTGTTGTAAGGACAATTAGTAGTTATAAAGTGCAGAGTAAAGTAGTGTCTGAAAAGTATTAAAAAGCCATTTTTCTAGATGGAAAGGGGTCTCAAACATTTAGGTTGAAAGATACTTTTTTACATAGTAAAAAGTAGATATTTCATTTGGGCAATGTTCTGTCTCTTTTAAAAGCAGTGGGAGTGAACAGTAATTGTTCTGCTTAGAATCAGGTCATGAGCCTATTGTCCTGACAGAAAGGAAATAAAGCTTAAATGCAAATATTCTGCATGTTTGACCGGACATAGTTAAATGCTTTCGGTAGTTTCAGGGTTATTTTCTCCAGTAGTGCCTTAGGGGCTCAGGAAATGAACTTATTTTTTAAACAATTTGTGCTTTTCCATTTGGCAAACATGAATTCCCTGTTTTCAACATGTCCCTTCCCATTTGCCTCTAAACTCTCAACCCCACCTCAGCCTCAGTTGTGCTTCCAAACCATGGGATTTGACATCAGCTTAGCTTTGTTTGTGTACTCTAGTTTGTGCAACAGCATCAACACTGAAGTCAGCAGAACTGTTGTACTGCCCTTGTTAATGAACTGCGGCTCATCAGATAACTATAAGAGTATAAATGCACAACACAGTGATTTTATATAGCTCCATCATCAACATCAACCTTTCCTTGAAAATATCAGCCTCTTAATTCCTAACATGGCCCATGTTAGCCAGAAATAGCAATTGCAGAGGAAATCCTGCTCAGTCATTGTCCCTCGGGCTGAAGCATTCTTTAGAGAATTTCATTGATAAACTCTAGCACGTCTTGACTAAACATACATGCGCTGATATTTTTCAATGTCTTATATAACTTGGGCAAATTTGGGCAAACTGGTACAGGGATGGCAAAAGGCACATCACTGCCACAACCTGCCAAATGTCAAGTCCAAAGCATGCAGGCACTAGAGTTTCTCAGCTAAGCAGTTAAAAAAAATTAGAATGCACAAAACAGCATATTTGTCCCCCAATCTCATTGTCAGAAAACGGTGGACCATTTTTCCTGAAGTTTTGCTAAAAAATTCAGCCTGAGGCAGACGTCCACCATGGGGAATTTCAGCCCAAATTGTTGAAGTTTGGCAAAGTTAAAAGTAACTGAAAACAGAGTTTTAGAATGAAAGTGTCAGGCAAGCTTAACTATGGGTATTGTTAGCTCTGCCTACAATACTGAGAGTCAAATGATGGCTCAAGTAATCAATACTTTCCAGACGCTGAGCAGTCAGTGCTCACAGCAGGCTCCTGAATATAGAGATGAAAAATGTCTGCTCTTATGCCAAGAGATTCCCCCAGGGAACAGCATAAGCAAATAGGATGCTAAATCAGGTCCTGTCTTTGCTTAAAAGCAAAGCAGATTGCACAAACTTCAGCAACCAAACCATGTGGCAGAGTTGTGTAAATCTTCTACTGGAAGGCTTAAATCACTGTAAAACTGTGAGTCACAAAAAGCTCTGTAACACACGAGTGCCTCTAAGAGTGGCGGATCACAGTCACTTCTTTTCTTTTAAAAGAAGGGGTTTTCAAGCGAATGTTGTGCTTGCAAGAAGTTGCAGCTGGACGAGGAAGTCCTATGTTGGGCCACAGAACACATACAGAACAGGCAGTAGCAGTGCAAATTTTCCTTACAGCCTGCCCAAAAGCTGTTTTGATGGCACTACCTCTGTGGAGAGGAGGTTTCAGTCTTTGGGCTGGTCTACACTACAGGGGAAAATCGATTTTAGATACGCAACTTCAGCTACGTGAATAACGTAGCTGAAGTCGAATATCTAAAATCGATTTACTCACCCATCCTCACCGCCCGGGATCAATGTCCACGGCTCGCCATGTTGATTCCGGAACTCCGTTGGGGTTGGTGGAGTTCCGGAATCGATATAAGCGCGCTCAGGGATCGATTTTAACCCGCCGATACGGCGGGTAGTCTAGACATGGCCTTTGGCTCTGCTGAGACTGCCAAAGAGGGTTCCAGTTAGGGCAGTTTTGTGGTGTATATATGTGTCCACTAGAACGTGGCATTATTACTATGCCTGGAGTGTGACTCAGATTGGCTTTATGGAGGACGAAATAATTCTGTTAGGAAAAAGATCTGAAAGAGATAAGACCGGTGAGCAATTCAGCTGGTGCTTCTCCACAGAGGGTTCTTCAGTCTGTGCAGCAGTACAGGACAACCTCAGTGTCTATGCTAAAAAAGAGAACCAAGGGCTCCTCACTAACTAATCAGCCATAAAAGTCATCTTTCCACTTGCTAATATTGAAAGCACTTCAGGCAGCAGAGCCTCAGCTCCTGAGTTTATTTCAGTTGGGAAGTCGGATATTTCACTTGTGTGTGCCCACATTAGGTAATCTCTCTCCAAATCCTCGACAAAGTCCTCAGTGTGTTATGAAATAGGGTCAA
Source organism: Chelonoidis abingdonii (assembly GCF_003597395.2). Lineage (NCBI taxonomy): Eukaryota > Metazoa > Chordata > Testudines > Testudinidae > Chelonoidis > Chelonoidis abingdonii. The sequence continues at coordinate 92,725,132 of NC_133775.1, forward strand.
ACCCTTCATATCTTGCCTCTCTGACAGCATTAGCTTAAAGAACATGGCCATTAGATCACAGGTGCGGGAACTAAGGGTGTTGCAGGTGCTGCCGCGCCCTCTGGCTTGAAGTGGTTTCTATCATATACAGGTTTTGCAGTTCGGTTCAGTGGCTATCAGCATCCCCCACCAATTGTTCCAGCACTCCCACATTAGATGGATCACAAGCATGTGCATTTCCTTTTTGCTATTCAGAACATGATCTGAGGTAGGTAAATCCTGCAGAATTTGGGTCGTATGGGCTGCAACACAGTGACTAATAAAACACAGATACATTATAATTTTTATGGTATGTGGGGAGTACTGGGCATTCCCTACAAACTGTGTTACGATCCCCCAGAGCCACTAGCCATCATAATAGAAGTATCTGTGTTTCTCTCATCAAAGAAGGGTGCTTCTTTGTCCCCTTCTGCTGACCGGGCCATTGCTACTGCAGCTACCTATGGGACACAAGTCCTTTAGCTCATGTGCTAGAGGCTCATGCTTTTAGATTAGTAGCTCCTGGGTTCAAACCCAGATTTCAGCCCAGGGGGGTGGGTTATATATGTCCCTGTTTCAGCGCAGCAGTCAGCAGGAGTAAGAACAGCAATATTTCAAAACATAGTCAAAGGGAGAGGGAGCAAATTGATTTGGCAGAGGGCAGCTCAGGGGTACGCAGTGTGCAGGTAGTGGGGCTGGTCTGACTGAACAGCACAGCCTACATCCGCTGCATATTTGTGGAGCTGTGCAGTTGTTTTAGGTTCAGTGTAGAACCCTAAACTCACCCTTATTTTGGGAGGCTTGACCTACAAACCTTTCCTACAGCCTCATGCAGGATACAACAGGCATATGTTCCCTCTTTTGAGTAGTCAGGAATTGATGCCAGCAAATCTATATCCGCTAATAAAAAGTTTATATTTATGAAATCCATTCGGGAGAACTTTACTGTTATTATTCTGCACGTATGCTCAGGAGGCATTAGGGAATAATACAAAAACCTGTAAACAGGCTACTGCTGATCACTATATCCTGGTGCACTTGTAACATGTCACCAATGCAGTTACTTTGATGGTGCTAGGTAAAAAGTGGCAGTAAAAGCCAGCATGTATGGACCCCAAATACTCCTACATCTTGGAAGCCTGAGGTGGGATAAGGGATGCCATTTCCCCAGATAATGGTGTCAAGCCCCAGCTGCTTGGTCTACTGGAAAAGCAGCATGGGATGAGCAATCTGGCCTGAGCTCTGTACTAGCACGGCACCTGCTTTTGGCATCACTCGGCCAATTATGATGGGCTACCCTGTCTCCTCCTACTAGACCCAAAGAATCCTACCAAAATCAGGAAGACGACACAGCATGAAGCCATAAGGTGGTGTACACAGCTACACTCAAAATCACAATTAACACAACAAATAGGGTCTGAGTTTGTATAGGAATGACTAACTCACATGCATTTTATGAGACTGGTTCCCGAGAGTTTGTTAATAGCGCAGACCAGTTGCTCAGATAGGGGATGCAGATGTTATTTACTGCTCCAGTTTAAGTAGCTCCACTGGATGTCTTCATTTATCGTGTAAGATTTCCCAAGTATCTCACAAGACAACTCTATTGATCAGCTATGGGCAGCACCTTTCTATTGGCTATTCATGCTGGCATCTCATCAATTTGATAGAATATCAAGCATCACCAAAATCAAGCAACCAAAATAATCCAGTGAAAAATGTAGTCCATGGGTCATAAGCAAAGTTTAGCTGTCACATTTTGGGGATGTGGCCAAAGGGAGCTGGAGGCAACCATAATTATAAGAGAAATGGGAAACTCGGAGGTTTTGCTTTGGAGTGGTCTATGCATAAATGTTGAGCTACTTGGGTTTGCATGGCTGAGTTCTGCTTTGAGTTCTCCATCCATCAAAATTATTACATTTCACCTGCTTTAGCACTGAAATGACATCTCTCAGAGGATTTCAATAAGAAACCATAAATGAACTCAGAATCATTCCAAAGATTTGTGATCCTCAGTGGGTTTTGAGTTTTTAACTCAAAACTCCAAGTAACCAAGCAAGATTCCTATGGGTTTGGGTCATGTTTTGAATGTTTTACCCCATTCGAAAATTACCTTTAGAGCTAATAAGTGTAATTACCCAATATCCTGCAGGGACCTTCTAGTTATGTTATTTACCAATGGACTCTATTAAGCTGCTATGTAATTAAAGGAAAGTCACATGATATCTAAGCCCCTGACAATTAGAAATGTTACTGATGTCCTAATAAAATTATCGTCTCGCTTTAACAGTAGCAGAGCCTTATTTAAACCTTCCTTCCACTGTGCTACTGCAGGAAAACATGCTGCATCAAATGAAGATGGAGGTATTAAGATGTCTTATCATTGTGTTGATCAATCCCAGTGCTGATGGCTGGCAAACCACTGAAAACAGTCTGTGTAGGCTGCATTGATCAAGTATGCTTAAAGGAAAGGGACTGTTTTATGTGCACATTTCCCAAAGAGAGATCTGAGTTTCTGCAATAAAATTTGAATTGTGGTAGATTTTTTTTTCTGTCACTAAATCCACTGAACAATGGCTTTTATCTTTGCTGAATAGCATTAATTCAGAAAACATCAATAAGGTTTTAAGGCTGGCTTTTGATGGCACAGAATAAAACACAAAATAGCAACCGAGAGGCAATGGGGAGCAAAGGGAGGGACAGGAAAGATGGAGACCAACATTGATCGAGATTAAGATTGATCTACCGAGTACTTAGTGGGTGATTCATGCTTCTACCCCACTCTTTGATATTAGATTTCTGGTTATCTGCTGCCAAGAGAGAGCCAGTTTGAACAACATCCAGTCCTTTCACCAAGGCTATCAATCACATTAGTACAGGAAGTTAACGCACACTGCATTAAAAGCCAGCAATGTTTCTTTATTCCAGCTGTGGGGCTGGTGCTTGTTTAATAGCTTGAGAGGCCCAATCCTGCAGAGTTGAAATCAGTGGGCGTTACGGGTGCTCCACACCTCCCAGGATAAAGCTTCATTTATTGTAAACTGGTGCATTATAAATGCCACAGAGAAAGCATATGGTGTCAATTTTCTAAAGACTATATTCAGCCTTTGTGACTCTCTAACCCATTTTGTGTCCTTTGGCACAAAAGGTGACTGTTTCACAGCAAAAAGAAAGCTCAGGGCAAAATCTATTGCATTTGTACTTTGCCAGGCAAGACATGGCAGCCCCCACTGTCAGAGGAATAAAACTGGAAGGAGTGGTCACCTACTGCCTCAGGCCAGTGGATATCCATTCAACTAAATAGGAGCTGGAAGAGGGCCCCATTATGGGAGCACCGTTTGAATCTGAGTCCAATTGTATTTCCAGCTAGAAATGGAAGCTGTTGTTTTTATCAAGGAGCTGAGTCAAATAAAACTAGGTTCCGGGCAGTCAGAGACACACCTGAAGAACAGCCATAAGAGAAACAAAAATACACATAATAGAAACATGGCTTTTTTTTTTTTTTTTTTTTAATAAACAGGGTTTTTTTTTAAAAAAAACCTCCTAGGTTTTCAGAGTTGCTGAGCAGCCTCAGCTCCAACTGACATTGATAAGGGCTCGGCCCCCCTGAAAGGCAGGCTCCTAATAAATGGAAAAGGTATAAATAAAGTACTAATGACTTACCACAAATTAACCAGGAAGGGGTGTTCCAGGCCCTGCATAATCTGCAACTCTTTGAACACATTTCTCACTTCATTACGCTCCACACACTTCTGTTTGTTCATGTATTTCATGGCATACATTTTCTTGGTGTCATTCTTCTGTACAACGCAGACCTAAGTGAGAAAACCAAGTTGTTAGATTGGGCAGAGTCGCTAGGAGACATCTTGAAAGCAAGTTTGTGCAGGTGAAATGTGCTCTTATGTACATCCTTGTTAACTTCAATGAGATTCATGTCCCTAGGTCACAGCCCCACGCACTTATGATTTAACTCTGCACATCACCTGTAAGTGCTGCATTTAGGCTGACCAGACGTTACGATAAAATTGGGACTGTCCCGATTTTCTGGCATTTGTCCCACATCCCAATCGATGGTTGGTCGGGATGCAATTTGTCCGGATATTTTGCACTCTTTTTCTTTTGTTTTGTTCCGCCAGTGGAACTCTGCCTTTTTTTTTTTTTTGCTCTCTCTCTCTCTGCTGGCAGGACTCCGGGACTCCACGCTTTTTTTTTTTTTTTTGCGCTGTGCTGGCAGGACTCCGTTTTGCTTTTTCCCCTCCCCCACGTCTGCCAGCAGGACTCTGGGACTCCGTTTATTGTTTTCCCTCTTTATCTCTCTCTCTCTGCCAGTGTGACTCCGTTTTTTTTCCTTTCTTCCCCCCCCTCCCCCCCTGCCAGCGGGATTCTAGGACTCCGTGCTTTTTTTTTTTTTTTTGCTGTGCTGGTGGGACTCTGCTTCCCCCGCCCCCCCCCAATAGGACTCTTGGGACTCCGCACTTTTTTTTTTGCTGTGCCGGCGGGACTTCCACTGGCAGAGAGAGAAATATCAGGACACATTGGGGGGGACTTCCTCTCTCTCCCCACCTCCCACCAGCGGGACTCCGTTATTTTTTTTTCCTCTCTCTGCCGGCGGGACTCAGGGACTCCGCACTTTTTTTTTTTGCTGTGCCGGCGGGACTCCTCCCGCCCCCCATGTGTCCCGATATTTTCTTCATCCCATCTGGTCACCCTAGCTGCATTCAATATTCCTGCTAAGAAGAATCATAGTTAGAGTATAGAGTTTGTCAAAGCAAAGTTGGGGTATTGCAGGTTTATCAAGTAACTGACTAATCTCTGCTTTTTCCCCATAATTATCTATCATTCATGTGCTGCATGTTGCTCCCTGAGCCTCCCCTTCACCAAGCAGGACTGTAGGATAGGAGCTGAGGGCATTTACCAAGACAGCCTCAGTCCCTGCAGGAAGGACTTGTGAGTACTAGTGGGACATCAGCTCCTATCTGTAAGGATCAGCACAATTTTTCCAGTGTAGCACAGCTGATCCATCAAACCTCTGGGCTTTTGGCATCTTCCAGACATGGGTTTTGTCATAGATATCACCATACTGAAAAAAACCCACAATCCTAACACAATATTTAGATCCCCAAAGTGGGATTCCAAACACAGATGTTTCTCTGCTCCCTGCAGTGCTGCTCTCAGAGAATCATAGTGCTTTGTCAAGGATACACCAGGATGCTCAAGTGGGCATCTCCATTGGTGGGGGAGTCTTCATTCAGAGGATGTTTACCCAGCTAACATAGTGAAAGTCAGCTGGTTAGGTTTATCATTAACTGCAATTTAAGATCTTGTAAAAGAATTTGGGAATTCCAAATGGATGACAAGTCAAACTTAGAGACTCTTCCTGGATTATTAGGACTTGAAGTTCAGGTCAAACCTCATAACAAGCAATATTCCATTATTCTGCAATAAGCTCTCAAATTTAAGCTTCTCTGATGTGCCCGGTACTTGGCTAGCTACAGTCTCTGCTGTGCATACAGTAGTTTTACTCTCGAGGAGCTTACCTTTCCAAAGCTGCCTTTCCCAATGGCTCGCAAAATTTCAAAGTGGTCAAAGGTCACTGCAGGAAACAACAAATGTTCATAAGTTCAATGTTTGAGTTGAAATTTGATTTTGTAATTCCCTCACCCCACCCAGAACTGAGACTGTTAATAAAAATGAAGGATTTCCAAGGGATATTCTCCTCCCGGTTGCTGATGGACAGTTGGGGCACCACCCACAGTAGTTACGCTATTCATGTTATTTCCTATTTGGCTGTAAAAGCACGTTCCTGGGGCAGTAAATGTCCATTTTCAATGGCATATAGGCAGGAAACCATCAAACAAATTTTTTCACATCACCTCAACTATTGGGCTATGTGAGTCTGATCTTGCTCCCACTGAAGTCAACTGCAAAACATCCACTGAGTCCACTTCATCAAAGATCTATGCGCTTTGATGGCTGTGAAATAAGCACCACCTCTCTCAGGAGCCTAGGTACAGACGTAGCAGAGAATCCTGTGGCACCTTATAGACTAACAGACGTTTTGGATCATGAGCTTTCGTGGGTGAATACCCACTTCGTCAGATGAATG
>NC_133775.1:92732941-92896748 GCF_003597395.2 Chelonoidis abingdonii
TGTGCGGGTTATTGTAGTTTTGAGAATGCGTTGGTGGAGATTCATGTGGTGTTGGTCTCTTGTTTGAGGGTTTTAGAGCAGTGCGGTTGTACTCCAGTGCTTGGCTGTAGACAACTGGATCGGTTGTGATGTGCCTGGGATGCGAAAGCTGGAGGCCATGAAGGAGCCATAGCGGTCGGTGGGTTTCCGATATAGGGTGGTGTTAATGTGGACCGATCACTTATTGCACGCGTGGTTGTCTGAAAGTGGGCCCTCCGGTGGTAGATTGGATCCAGGCTGAGGTTGATTGGGGGTGGAGTTGATGAAATCGTGGCTTGGAATTTTTCAGAGTTCTCCTTCCCATGGGTCCAGATGATGAATATGTCATCAATGTAGCGTAGGTGGAGAAGGGGCGTGAGTGGACGAGAGCTAAGGAAGCGTTGTTCCAGTCAGCCATAAAAACATTGGCATATTGTGGGGCCATGCGGGTGCCCATAGCAGTGCCACTGATCTGGAGATATATATTGTCATCAAATTTGAAATAGTTGTGTGAGAGTATAAAGGCACAGAGCTCAGCAGCCAGTTGTGGCAGAAGCAAAAAAGATATTTGCAGATGCACAGCAGATCAAAGCAAAGAGGTAGATTAACTGTTCTGGGTTCAAACCCTGTCACCCATGGCCTTCAATTGGGAATTGAGGGTGATCAGCAGGCAAGACAAGGCATCATAACTGTAATTTCTAAGTTGCAGAGTTTGACTTCAGCTAGGTCAAGACCCGTATGAAGCAACACCCCGAGATCCCACAGCACCATACCATACAGCCATTAGTTAGAGAAGATCATAATGGGGAATCCATTCCTTATACCAGCCATTGCTTTAAAGGCACTTAAACCTCACTGGGTGGCTGATTTGAGGCATCAAATCAAAGCTACTGGTAGATCTCTAATATCACATTAGCCTTAATTACTGTGACTCCAGAACCATCAGGCACTACCGAAGTGATGGGCCTGAAATCACAGAGTTAATTTGTCTTGTCCATTGCTTTATTTCCAGTCAATTAGTGAGTGGATGGGAGGGGACCATGTGTCTGACCTGCTTTGCTGAAAACCCGTTCTGAGTGGAACAATACAGGCTAGCGAGAATGTCCGTGACAGATTGAAAGTGACAGAAAGCGAGATGCCGTATTACTCCTTCATGCCAGCTTGTTCCTGTCTTACAGTTGCACCACTAGCTGGGCAGGAGGTTGCATTCTAAACTGCTCGCTGCTTTAATAATAAAACTTCAGCACTGGGGTCAGACAATGACATTTTTTAAAAAGAGTCATTCTCAGGGTATGTTATAAAGAGAGTGAGTTTTGCTGGGTTGACAGTCCTTAGAGGCCAATGTTTAAACCCTAAACAAGGACAACACAGGCAACAGCAGCAGCGCAAGCTTTCCCCACACAGCTCTATCAACATGTCCCTTTCCTAGAGGCTGAGAGGACAGTTTAGTCTCCATGCCCCTTTTAATCAATGGCCTCACTGCTGAGATTGACAGCAAGGGGGCCAATTAGCATCAGGTGTAGTGGGCCTGCCAGCAAAAGCACCTGTTGTGATGGTGGACGTTTTATTAATTACTTTAGAAGACAACTGGCTCCATAGTCCCCAGCACAGTGCTCTGGGAGCGTACATATGGAGGCTTAACCGTGAGCAAGGAATTGGAGAGGCAGTTGGTCCATGCAGCCTCTTATATTCCCAGTTCAGAGTTAATCAGTAGAGGGAGAGATAAAGACATAGGCATGGACCTCTGAACACTGAAGAGTCTTCTGGTTTCTTGCACATGGAACATCACCTCACACACAGTGAGTACCCACAGGGACCAGCACTCCACAAAGAGTTGTGTTCTGCAGCCAACATAAAGAGATTAAACCAGTATGATCCTCATCATTTACTGGCCACACTTAATGTGCTGTACAAGAAACAGTCCACACCTGAAAGGTTTTCAGTCTAAATACATATTGCCATTTCATAGTCTGAAGGCTTTTCTCCTCTATAATGGCCACTCCACCTGAATTCCATTTTGAATTTTAAGTGAAATCAAAGTGAAAGAGTTTGCTTTAAAAACCAAAATAAATTGACACCTGGGTTACAACTAACGTACATCTGGCCCAGAGAGGTTAAGCTTCATGGACTGCTTACAATAGGATTTGTCCTAAGGGAGTTAGGAGTCCATCTCCCTAAGGCCCCTTTGAAAAATCACTGCCTAGATATCTCATCAGAGCTAGAGAGGAGCACAAAACAAAACCCTATATCCCAGAGTCAATTTGGGAAGACAGAGTGGGGGTATTCTCAGGCTCCTCCCACAATCAAGTCTCCACCTACCCCAAATTCAGAGGATTTACAGCAGGTTTAAGTGCGACCAAGAAAGCCATCCCGGGCTCTCTAGGTGCCCAGGTTCACCATACTGACGACACCCTCTAATCCTTTCATTCTCCAGCCCCAGGTTCCAACCACACCTCTCATGTGAAAACTCCTTCCTGGTAGATTCCATGATGTGCTACTGGCAGGGGAGGCTCCAGGCCCCAGCACGCCAAGCCGCGGGAGGCGCTCTGCCGGTCGCCGCGGGGGCTTGCCTGTGGGAGGTCCGCTGGTCCTGCGGCTTCGGTGGACCTCCCACAGGCGTGCCTGCGGAGGGTCCACTGGTCCTGCAGCTTCGGCAGGACCAGTGGACCCTCCTCAAGCAAGCTGCCGAACACAGCCTGCCTGCCATGCTTGGGGCGGCAAAATGCCTAGAGCCGCCCCTGGCTACTGGCACTGGCTTCTGAGGCTCAGGAAGAGATTCTAAGTTACCCTCCCTTAGTCTGAAGGCTAAATAAGCGTAGTGAGTTCGGAAATCTCGTTTTCACGGCACCACTGGTGTGTGAGCACCTTCTGCTTCAACCCTTACTAAACTCTCTCCTTCTTTGTATCTTAGACCAAAGGCTCCTTGGAAAGCCCAGCTGTCCTCTCATTGCCATCTGTTGCCTTGTTCATTAGCTGAACTGAATTGCACAGAAACCAAGAGCCATTTGTCCCCAAAGCATTTTATCAGTGGAGATTTTCAGCAAGAATGTTGTTGTAAATCACTCTTTCCCAGCAACAGACACATTCTCCCCCACACAGGATAACAGCCAGAAATACATTCATTTTCTCCAGGATACACTGTCTCGGACTTGAAACAAGGGCATCTCACTATGGTAACAGGACAGACACAGACTGACATGAAGCTACAGCTTTGCTGTACACAACAGTACAAAGAACTCAGAATCTCAACAAAATTTAAGTCCCAGCTTAACCTCATACTCTTAAAACATTGGTCATATAGAAATGAACATGTTTTCCAAAGACAGAAACTAACACAGCAATAATGTAAATTCGGCCTCTTTCAACATAAACAACATGTTACATAGAATTCACCATACAAGGTCAGACATCAGGTCTGGTATTGGCCTCCAGCACTGTTCAATATATGATACTCCAGAGAAAGGGTGAAAACACCCATAACACATCTGGCCAGAAGTGTAAAACTAAAAGTGGTGGTGGTGGTAAATTTCTTCTTCTCTCAAGAGACTGAATGTACTTACCCCTAATGGGTATCTACACAGAGAACAATCCATCAGGTAGAGGAACAAATAGGTCTTTTTCATTGATACTGCTTATTCTTCTATGGTATCTTGATCTAACTGCACACTCTTCTTTTGTTGCATGCTTAACAGAAATGGATCTAAATCAAACACTTTGACCCAAACACATGCAAGCTTTGGAAACTTCTATGGATTACAGTGGAATTCCCCAGCCTATGTTACACAGGAGGATAGATTCAGGAAGGAATTAGTCACTGGGCCAATGGGGCCCGTGCCCAGGAACCGCAGCCAATTGGGGGGTCCCAGAAAAATGGGCACCTATGCGTCCTGAGCCTCTCTGACTGCCTGGTGCTCCTGCTGAGAAGCGGGGGAAGCCTCTGCCCCCACAACCCACTCCCCAGAAGGAATGCTGGGATGGGGGGTGGGGCAACCCCTTGTGCCTTGACCCCATTTCCCCAGCAGGAGCACCAGGAGCGTGTGTGGGGTGAGACTGCAGGCGGAAGGGGTGAGGAGCAGCCCCCACTTGCTCTGGCCCAGGGTCCCACAAAACCATAATCCACCGCTGGATAGATTACATGATCATACGGGTTCCTTCCATCCTTAAAATCTAAACCAGAAGCCAGTTTTCACAAACTTGCACTCTCCAGCTCCATTTTTTGTATTAAGGTATTTACTATTAACACAGAGCATACAGCTAACCCAGCTGAGTGAACGCTAAGTAACATGACACTTCTGATTTGAAGAACATTTCATTAGGGATAATCATTGTTTCTTACCTATCTTTCTAGCCTCTAACAATGGGCTAATCCAAAAATCTTAGGTGCAAACACTAGCAACCAAAGTCTGGAACTAAATCCAAATCTTTTAGTCTGGAGCCTTGTCTGCATAATCCAGAATCTTAATTCATTTTAGATGCCATCAGATAAGAAACTATTTCAATCATTCCCAGGTCGGAGACAGAATTCATATTACAATTAGGCTTGGCAGAAGTTGATATTTTTTTTTTGCAATGCCACAATATCAATTTTGATTTTAAGCATTTTTAAGCAATTTCAATTTTCACACTCATGGAAATTAAGGGGGTGGGGGAGTAGGGTAAGGTCAGTGCTGACAGCGGGGCTGCAAGGGGCTCCTTGCCCAGTTAAGGGCTCTGAGACACCCAGGCACAAGGTGCAGAGGAGGCTATGACCTTGGCCCAGCAGAGCAGAGACCCCTGGCCAGGGCTGCAAAGAGGAGTACGAGGACCCAGGTGCAGGGAAGGCCAGACCGCTGCTGAATGGCTTCTGCTGGGGGATGGCCCCTATACTCCCAGCAGGTGAGTGAGTGACTGGGGCTGCGATAGCAGAGCTGCACATGGCTCTCTGCACAGCTGTGGGGCCGGTGACACAGGAGCCCTGCAGGTGCAAGGTGCAGAGGATGCTGCACTTGCCAAAAATTTTCAATGGATTCTTTTTCATTATTTCTGTGTGTCAAGTAAAATGGATGTTTAGCAATAACTAACAATTTAAACTGATTCCCGCCAAGCCTGGTTATAACGTAATGTCTGACAAATGGACTATATTTGAGACAAGGAGCAGGGTGTACACTGCTATAGCTTTAAAGTGTCTGCTGAAGCATGTGCAGGAAATGCCACTTTAATGCCAGAGCATATCTGAACCCAGAGTCCAGGACCAATGTTTAGATAAAATATGTGCAAACTAACAAAGCATAAGAAATGTCCTCATGAAGGACACCTCACCCCTCAAAAGCCTCGTTAAAACCCATCTGTTAAGCAGCAGTCAAGAATATAAAGATACTTATCACCCATTCCAGTACAGCTAGAGAAGCTAAAACATATGGTATATAATGACTTCCATTCCTTCCATCAAAATATACTCCTGATTCCCATTAATGGGAGTTTTGTGCATGCACCAACGGGAGAATAATCTTAAGCCGTGTATTTAGAATACAGTATATACACATACACCTCTCATATTCATGTATGTGCATTTTATAATATGAATACTGCATTCCTTTGGAAAGTTCCTCCAATTCCTGGCTGCTGGCATGAACCCAGCCCAAAGTCATAGGTGATAGAAGGTTGTTACCATGTGATGGCTGTTTGGTGGCCTTCATAGAATGACTTGGATCAGATTAACCCTAGTTCCTATTGGAAAGAGGTTCACATCACAAAAAGCACCCCTACAACTGGAAATAACCAACCTATGTGTGCAAAGTTTTAGCAGAGAGGCCAAGGAATGAGTGGGCTTGGAAACACGGAAGGATTTTCTGTTCCCAGTTCAGTAAAATTCCCATCAACTTCATTTGTAACAGATTTTAAGCCAATGCTGAGTCCTTTTGAAAGTCCCACCCTGAACTTTCTTCTCACCCACCAAGTCAGGACTGAGGCACATTGGCAAGGCAGTGTGTTCCCATATTGCCTGTGCCGTACTGGATGAGGAGAGGATTTAGCATCTCATTCTGCAAGGTACCAAACTACCTCAGCCAGAGCAGAGGGAGATCAGCACCTCACAGGAAACGCTTTGGAGGATGGGCCCTCAGTCTCTAGGTCTGTCAATTGGACACCATTTGCCATCGCTTACCTGACCATTTTCCCCCCTTTTCTTTAAAAACAAAAGTCCCCACCACCCCAGAAAAACAAAGCCCTTTCCCAGTGCTGTGAAAGAATCAGCAGTCCCTGGATACAGCTGAGCGGTGTTCAGTGCAGGACCCAAGCTGGGGAGGAAGGCAGATGTAAATCACCTTTCTGTCTCCTCCAATCCTGGGGCAATAATAATATATATGGAGATATACCTATCTCACAGAGCTGGAAAGGACCCTGACAGGTCACTGAGTCCAGCCCCCTGTCTTCACTAGCAGGAGCAAGTACTGATTTTGCTTCAGATCCCTAAGTGGCAACCTTAAGGATTGAGCTCACAACCCTGGATTTAGCAGGCCAATGCTCAAACCACTGAGCTATCCCTCTCCCCAGATCTGAGACCAAACCAGCTCCAGCATAATTTACTGCAGCCTAACAGCCTCTAAACTACTCCAAGCTGGAGCTGTTCAGTGGGGACCTCAGCACTGGTATAGGCTCAGCCAGAGCATCACATACTCAAACCTATACCCAGCATGCTGACCCGTCTCCTTCCCATATGCCAGCATTGCACCACCTGGAACTCCCCTACATTAGAGGGTTCCCCTCTTCAGGGAAGCACTCCATGCCCCATTGCACAGGAGTGATGCAAAGAGGATGGCGCCAGGGGCAGAATCTGGCCCTCAATGAGTGTAGACTGATCCTGATTATATAAGGAATTGAGAGCACCTCATCCAATAGGCCCTTTGCTTAGTTAATACATTTCCTTTTAAAACTAACTAACTAGCTGTAATCTACAGCTGTACCTACTTGGAGTAAATACCAACAGAAAAATAATGCCATCATCCTGTTTCACTTGAGCTCAAATTAAACCCCTCGATAAATCCACTGAAAGGAAGAATCTAACACAGTTTGAAACAGTCATATAGAACAACAACAATTCTGAAAGTTATCCAAAATGCATAATCATTATTTACGTGTAATACAGTAGTGCCTAGAGACCCCAACTGAGATAAGGACCCATTGTGCTAGGTACTGCACATGCACATAGTACAATACAGTTCACACAGGTAGACAAACTTGTGTTAGTGGGGCTTGCGCTGGCATGCTAAAAATAGCTGTGTAGACATTGCGACTTGGGCTGGAGCTCAGGCTCTCAAGTCTGGGGGTTCAGGCATGAGCCCCACTACCACAAGCCTGCAGAGCTAGGCTGAGAGGCTCCCATATAGACATGCCCTAAGTGACTCATTCAAGGTCACACAGGAAGGTTGTAGTAGAGCAGGAAATACACCCAACTCTCCAGAGCCCCAGTCTAGTGACTTCACACCTCTGTTCTTCAAAATTCATCATTTTGACTGGGTGAGTATTCTCAAGCCACTCGGATTCTTAGCAAAATTAAAGACCTTTTAGAATAATTAAATACTGAACTATCACAACACAGAGACTCTGTTAAGTGACTGCACAAGTACATACAACTCTATAGGGGCATGCATTTGGATGCATGTTATTTAAACGCACAACATCTTTCTTACAAATAGACGTTTATTTCCTGAATAACGGGAGTAATGATGTATTGTTATGTGTCATCATTTGACAAATGCACATTCCATCTTACAGGAAATATTAAAAAGATCCCTTTGTGAATGAAACCCCAGCAGAGAGAAGCCATTAAGGAATTCTGGTTACTTGTTAGGAATTATCAGAATGGAAAATCCTCCCCGCCGTTAATCAAGTTATTTACAGAATGCCCTTCCCAGCACAACAGATCCCTGGGTGCTGTTAAAAGCAATATCAAAAACTCATGAGGATATTATGATAACAAAATGGTACGGGTTGCTGGAGTGAGTAAAAGTCATGCACAATAGTGGTTTGCCACTGTGGCTTGACAGTGGGACCCTATGTTACTGTACAACAGACCCAGGTAAGGAACGATTCACATTATTTTCTCATCAGCTGAGCAGTGAGTGTGCTTGGTGCAGTGCAAAAAATTGATGAGACTGTAGAGTCAGATTCAGATCTGTTACATATATATCATCTTTATATTACATTAGCCCCAGGAGGCTTGGTCAGGATCAGGATCTTGTTGTGTGAGGGGCTACACAAATCCAAACACAAGAGACGGTGCCTTCTCCCAAGCAAGTCCCAGAAATATGTACTCAAGCTTGCACTAATTGCTGACCAACAAACCTGGAACCTGCCAGGCTACTGAGCACATAAAACGAATGTCCTAGTAAAAGTCTTTCGAACTATCATTTTAACTTATTAAAGGGCTCACCAGCACCTTTCTTTTTTAAATGTCTTGGCATATGCCACTGGGTATTAATTGACTTTTATCACTGATGTTGTCAGGCTAGCAGTACCAAGGGATACATTATTAATGATATTTAGGCCAATGTACAGAATGAGCCATTTCTAGAGATAGAAACAAACAGACAGGTTTCTTCTGAATGAGTTCATTAGTTAAACAACACAAAACACAAACAAATCAAACCCCCTTCCCTCCACCCCTCCCACTAGCTCAGTGAAAAATGACCCTGTTTTAAAAGAACTCCAACCAAAAACCTTTCAAATATTTGACTCTCTATCATTTGCCTCTACAGCTAGTTGATGCTTCTGGAAAGATGATGATCCAGGAATATGATATTTATCCAGCATACCAATAGTGCCTGATTTCAGGTCAAAGTATGTAACACTCCTCTCTCCAATAGTGACTGAACAGTAATTAATGAACTTTATCATGGGTTCCCTATGCTATAAAACAGTCTTCCAGCGAAATCCTTTCCTCTCTAGCTCTCTGCTGACTTCTTGTCCACTTTCACCAACATGCCTTTCCAAATTTCCCCAGGGATTATGGGAGTGATCAATCTAGGTACCAGTAATTACCCATCCATCTGTGACAGGTTTTCCCTTCTTTCAGAGTGCCACCTGATGTATTGGGTACCACCAGCCTGGGCTCCCTCACTGTCCTGCTAAGCCAGGCCCTCAAGCCTCCTCTAGCAGACACACAGGTAGGAACATGCCCAGCTGCAGAAAGACACAGACACTGAGATCAGCTCTGTGTGGGAAGACTCAGCTCAGGAACTGCTCAGCACTCAAGTGCACACCCCCTCTGGAGTATAAACCCAAAATGGTATTGTCTAGCACCCCTCAGAAATCTGTACAGCGCAAGCTCATGAAAATTGCCCCCTTCCTCAGTGTGGAGGTAGATATGCACAGCTTTTTGCTCGCCAGTTATGAATTGCACAAATTGGTTTATGAAACTGCATTTTTGGTTCAGCTATTTTTTGGTTCAGCCATGCCTTGGACTGAACATTTAGGAAGTGATTTTCAAAATTAGGTGCACGAAGAAATGCTTGCATAATTGTGCACCTTATTTGTGCTGGCAATGAATATGTCAGGTACCTGCTTAAACATACAGCCAGCAGCACATCGAAGGGTCCATCTGCATGCTCAGTTTCTCGATCTATGTCTGCAGTAAGAACCACTGCATAGCCTGGTTAGCCATGCAATTCAACTCGTATTTTAATGAGATGTGTGTATTATTGCAAACAATGACATGGGCATTCACATTTTGCGGCCTATCACATTTTCCATGCTTCAGCTGGAAGTTTATGGCAGGTGAGTACTTAAAGGAAGGGGGGATCTGAGGACAAGTTTATGGTAAGGATTCTCAGCCCCTGGTCCATGAAACACTTACTGCCTGTCCACAGAGATTTGGCAGGTATGCGATGCTGGCTTTCATTGTTTGCAGCTGCTACTTCACATTAAAAGAGTCCCAAAGCATATATTCAATGCTTTCCTAATATCACTTGTCCATATCAGTAAAGGCCATAGCTAGCACCAGGATTGGAAGACTGGAAATAGGGAAGTCACAGTCCATAAGATCAGATATGAGAGAGGTGGTGTCCATGAGACGCTGTCTGTATTAAGGCAAGGGCCACACTATGAAGGAGTTTGAAAACCTCTGTGTTACAAGAATCACTTTCCTACAGTTGTGATAGACAAAATCACTGAGAGCTGGATTCTGCCACTCTTACTCATGCTGAGTAGTACATTACTCCAGAAACAGATTCACTGAAATCAAAGGAATTACTCACAGAGTAATGTACTACTCTGTTGTGTGAGTAAGGGTGGCAGAATCTGTCCCTAAATAAGTAGATAAATACATTTTATAGGCAAGTCCTTGGATTTAAGTACTTGCCAAGAGTAATTTATCATGCAGTTGACATTCAGGGTCTTTCAACTGCTCTCGTTAACCAAGCCCAACAACATTGGTGGGAGAATATATCTGAGCAGACAATTACCTGATGTGCAGATGCAATTAGAGCCCAATACTGGGAGATGCTGAGTTCCTCCTGGCAGTTGCTCAGCACTTTCAGCTCCTATTGACTTCAAGGAGTATTTTTTTTTATAGTGTCCAAAAGTTGCAGAAACAGAAACACACAGCACCTGCCAAGAAGGGCTTACAACACAAAAGTGGTGATACATAAGGTTAACAAACAGCACAGAGAGGATGGGAGGAGCTAGAACAAAGGTTATAGCAACAAGGCAATCCAAAGCCCCTTAGAACTCTATCATTGGCTTCAGTAGGCTGAAGATCAGGTCCTCAGTGAGACTTAGCGAAAATAACTAATAAAAATAATTTCTTTTAAATAACATTATCAAGCATGAATTACCCTGACAACTAGTAGCTCTGATATTCTGTTCATTTAAAGATAGTTTTGAATGCTTATTTTATATGAACATTAGACTTATGGGATTCATGCAGACTGTCAAACAACTATCTGCACTCGGCACTGAGTATTACCATTATTATCTATTTGTATTGTAGTAGTGCCCCTCGACCCCAATCAGGATCAGGACCCCATTGTCCTAAGCACTGCACAAATGGAATGGAAGAGATTGTCCCTCCTCACAAAGAGCTTATGATCGTACAAGAACAGATTTAATTGGAAAATGTAATAAAAGACACTGCCCAGCACAAAACATCCAACCTATTTTACTGGGGGGGGTGGGGAAATAAAAGCACAGGTTTTTACAATCAGCTGTTTAGGACAGACCATCCCATATAGGGATAATGATTTTAAAAAAGTGTCCATCCACAATTCCTATTAGAGTCCACATCTGGGGAGGAATTATAAGTACACTTTAAGAGAGGCAGTGAGATGCCCTGGACATGACAGCTGGTTAGAAGACAGGAAGGGCACCTGGGCTCTATTTCTGAATCTGCCATTGGCTCATTATGGACTTGCACTTGCTGAAGTCAATGGAATCTTTGTCACTGACTCCAGTGTGCACAGGATCAGATATTATGTGAATCTGGGCAAAACATTTATCTTCTCTGTGCTTCACTTTTACTGACTGTACAGTGGAAATAATGCCACATGTAAAGTGCTTTGAGAGCTTTGGATGAATGGTTATGCATGTGCACATTTATGATGATGATGATAATGCTGTCCAGGTTGTAACATGATCCGAATCTGCCTGCAAACACTATAAAGTTATTTTTTAAGTTACGCTCCCAAGTTACACCATCGCATTAGTACTTTTGATTTGCCATTCCAGTGTAAATTAAAGCTATGAAAGCTTCCCTGTTCAGGAAAGCATTTACTCACATGCTTAACTTTAAGCAAGTGCTTCAATCTCATTGATTTTAATGGGACTTAAACACATATTTTAAATGCTTTCCTGAATAGGGAAAGATTTTAGCACATACTTAAGTGTTTTCCTGAATTGAGGCCTATGCAGGGAAATCCTTTGCTTTCTGCCTTGTCTCCCATCCACCAGTGTTTATGAATAGTTCTAATGTGATGAGAAGTCTCCTTGTCACCAACAATCTCCCAGCCATGCCACTTCAACGAAGGCCATGGGAAAAATGAAAATCAATCACCTATACTGCTGAGTCAGTGCTGGCAGCTATTTATGACAGAGGCCAATACTGAGCGTTCAAATGTACAACAACAAGAGGTGCAACCTCCAGAAGAATCTCAAAATGGAGTTTGTTTTCCATCATTTTTTCCAATTATTTTAATGCAAAATAACCAACAGAAGTTTAATAATAATCAGGGAGTGAGGCCAGCAGCCAGTTTAGCCCAAGTGCAGGCTAGTGTTGTCCATATACTTACTCAGCATTTATTATGAGGCCAGCAATCCGGTAAGCAATAATGGAAGTGGTGTATCAGATTTCATAACATTTGGAGATCATCATCATAAATCCATACCCTGAGTGAACTCAGAGAGTGAAATCCTGTCTTAGAGCACCGTAAACAGAAGGTAGGGGAATGGCCTAGTAAGAGCCATGAACTGGGGCTGCAGACTCAGGGAAGGATGGCTCAGGATAGTGGAGGGAATACAGTGCTGTGTGTAATTGCTCTTGCTTTAAAAAGGAACAGTGTGCGTCAGCACCTGGGGTGCCTTGTGCACTGCAACAAGCACACTTAGGAGCTGGCGAGGCCCCTAGGCAGCTCTATGTCATTGAGTCCAGGGCGTGTTAGCTGGTGTACAACCAGCGTTCCTCTTCTAGTGCTCTCCGGAGAGCCAGGCAGCCATTCTGCCCTGCTCTTGTGCAGCAAGCAGGCCAGCATTCCCCAGCTCCCCATTTCCATACTGTGGCAGGGTGAAACAGCTGGAAAGGACTAAGGACTGCTTGCCTGACACGCGGTTCGGCAGGGGACTAAAGGAAAGGCTGTATTCTTTTCGGGGAGGTGAAGAGAGACACTCAGAGCCCTGCAGTGGCCAGGGCTGTTTTGTGTTACTTCGTGAATTTGGTGTTTGAATAGTAGATTGTGCTTTGAGGCACAGGCCTGAAATAGACTTGGGGGTGGCACTGGTTTCTGCTTGGGCTCCAGCACAAACCCCTGCTACCTATTTTTCAGGCTAACTAAGGAATGCCAATCTCAGCTTACAGTACAGCCTATCAACAACATTCCTGATAACCAGGCAAGGGAGTTCTGGCTGCAGGAGCTCCCTTCACCTGAGGCATGCTACCCCCATAACACTTCCATCCTTTGCCAGCCTCCACAGAGCTCCAACCCAGGTCCATGGGGTTACAGAGCAAGAGCCTTACCCGCTGCACCCCCACACTGTGAACTCAGATAAGAGAATCGCAGCAACAGCCCTGCAACCAGATGCTGTCCCTGTTGACTCAGTGGGATCAGATGACTAGCAGCAGGCTGCTGGCTGGACAAAGCTTCCTGTTCCTTCTCTAACCCTAGTCTGAGCAACTGAGCAACTAGTAAACAAAATTGTTCTAACGATTCCAGTATTTTTAACATTTAATATTTTGCTGCCTTTCATCGTACATAAAAAATATGAAAGGTTATTGTGAGTGTTATCGAAAAGGCACTTCAAAGATTTCATTTTGCAGCTGATAAATATCAAAAATATTTCGTAAGGTGTTGAACCAAACTCAAAACGTACTGTGGAAGTCAAAGTTTCCCAGGATAAACTGAGCATTTTAATGATTAAATACTGTTATCTTTCAGTATATGACTAGTATTATATTTATCTGTCTAGGATAGTAGCTTATATGATGTGCCACCTGTATTTTATGTATTGTATTTATTTATGTATTGTATTAATGCAGCCATGTGGAAGCATATATGGTAGTTAATAAACTGACTCTTGCCGTGTATCAGGAAATAAGTTTATGGAGCAATATTTGAAAGATTGCATCTATAATCATGGCAGCACCAAGACAACTATCTCTCAGAGCTAATATTGTGATAATGCATGCTCATGTTCAGTAATACCAACCCTGAACTCTCGTTTCACGGTAACAACTAGTATGGTGGCCTGGAAGGGCAAAGTTATCAAGAACCTCCAACGATGATACTGGCTGACACCACTGAAGCAGCTTTCCCATCAAGCCCAAAGCAGGTAGGGAAACGCTTAGCCCACAAGTTGTTTTCCCACCACCCTTAAATCCAGCACTCCTCATGTGACTGGGGTGATTGCCAACCCCCCAAGAAGCTCTCTTACCATTTCCAAAACCCAGCAGTTCTCACCCTCAGATCACCAGGGGATTCGCCTAGCACTTCTCAAACCATTGGCTCCCCGGGGGAAGGTCACTCTTCAAATCTCGCCCTCAGGTGGGCATTATAAACCGTTTGGTAGCTGGGAAAGGCAAGTGAAGTAATAGCTAGTGTGTGCAGTCAGAAGGCATGAATGACCTTTGCTTAACCAGTAAATCTGGGTGATCAGCAATTACAGAATAGGGACTGTTCTGTGGATCTCAGAGTCACATTTCACTCCATGTTTTGTTCATGGTTAAACTTATCTATCCCATTGAAAATTGAGGTTATTGACAGTCTGATAATTAAAGAGCCTGAACTGGAGGAAGGTGGAAGAGAAGACCTTTCTTCCCAAAAGGCTGAGTCTCTTATATCCCTTATCAGAGGAAATAGCCTTTGAGTGCTCTTGCTTGGGCCGCTTTGTAGCCACCTGCACCACCAAGGAGTTTGGCAGAAGGTGAGAAAACAAGAACTCTTCCCCCTGGGATGGGACAAAGCAGCACTTCTTAGGCCTCTTAGGAGTGGGAGCACAAGAAGCAGGGGTGTGCCAGATGGCCTTTGCTAGGTCCATGATGGCCTTGTTGATGGGAAAGGACACTCTGGGACGGGAGGGTTGCAGAACATCTAGTAAGCTGTGCTGAGGCTCCTGAGTTTCCTCTAGCTGGATTTGTAGCTCTGCCACTACTGTGTGCATGAGCTCTTGGTATTTTTTAAAGTCATACAGCAGAGACGGAGAAGATGGAGAGGCTGCCTCATCCAGTGACAATGATGAGACTGATCCTGGAACCACTGGAACTGTCAGATCCTCCTTCCTCCTCCAAATACTCCAATGGGGCTGGTTGCGTACAGCCACGCAATGGTAAACAGAATTTGTGCACCAAGCCTGGGTGTCTGGGGTAAGGTTCCCATGATCCCCAATATACTGATATTGATAAAATGGCTCCACTAATGGAGGGGGGACCCCACAGCACAGGGTACCACTTGTGTCTATTTGGAGGTTGGAACCCTCATCTTCTTCTAGGGCTTCTGTCTCGGGCCACCTCTCCTCAGTGCCACAAAGAATCCTGTGGCGCCTCTGACCAATAGGAAGCAAAGGCCGGATCCCTGATCACCAGCAGGATCAACAGTACTGAGGACTGTACTTCAAGGTCAGTGGGTGAAATGGGGGAATGATTCTGTTTCCTTGTGATAGACTCCTCCTCTGGTGTAACAACATCCCAGAATATACATGGACCCAACAGGATCTGTGAATGTGGATGGGGAGGGTAAATATGTCTTCCGGGGAGATGTATGTCTCTGACTGTCCAGGAGTATGAGGAGAGTCCACTGGTGGACCATGGCAGTCAGTTCCCCCCGGGACCATGTTGCTATTGTACAGCCTCAGTACTCGAAGTGAATGCAAGCACTAGGAGCTGTCTATCCTAAGTCTTCACCACCAGAGCCAGTTTTGGAACTGTTCAATACAGACCCTTGTATACCTCCTTCTCTTGCTGAAAAGATTTAGTTGGGCCTAAGACCTTAGCACCCAGGTGCGTTGGCTTTCCCGAGCCTGACAGGGTCAGGGAAGGATCCCTTCTTTTCAGGGCAATCTTAGGCATAGATAACTTGTCCTTATGTCTATGAGAGTGCCTCTTTCTCTCCTCTGAAGCCATCTCTTTAGGCTTAACAGAATTAGCCTCCATTCCTGAGCTCATACTCAGAGGGTACTGCCTGCTTGTTGAGGCTAATGTATAGGGGAGGGTCCCCAGCCCAGATCTGACTGGGCTTCATTGCCTTATTCCATGAGGCGTTTTCTGAGTCTCATTTCCTGACCCTCATGAGTTCTTGGGGGAGAAGAGAGACAGATGCTGCATTTGGCAGAAATGTGAGCATCACCCGGGCAGTAAAGACAGAAGAGGAGGTTACTCACCTTGTGCAGTAACTGACGTTCTTCGAGATGAGTGTCCCTGTGGGTGCTCCACTTTAGGTGTCGGTGCGCCCCTGCGCCTTTGATCAGAGATTTTTTGCAGCAGTACTCCTACCAGCTACACATGCTTAGAACCTGTCACTCATTCTGAGTGTGTTACTAGAGAGCATGCGCGGCCAGTACCCTCAGTTCCTTCTCTACAATGGAGGCTACCCCAACTCCGAAGTAGAGGGGAGGAGGGTGGGTAGTGGAGCACCCACAGGGACACTCATCTCGAAGAACGTCAGTTACTGCACAAGGTGAGTAACCTCCTCCTTCTTCAAGAGATGTCCCTGTGGGTGCTCCACTTTAGGTGACTTCAAAGCAGTGTATCTCAAGGAGGTAGGGACTTTGGATCTGGCAGGAATGCCGTAAGCAATACTGCCCTGCCTAATCGAGTGTCAGAGAGGGGCCTTGAGTAAGGGCATAGTGAGTAATGAATGTATGGTGGGAGGACCAGGTGGCCCCCTACAGATGTCTGACAAGGTACTATGCGTAGGAAGGCTACAGAGGTAGATACAGATCCAGTGGAATGTGTCCTGATCAATGCCGGAGGTGTAACGTTCCCTATCTGATAACAGAGACGTGTGCACTCAGAGATGCATCTCGAAGGCTCTGAGCAGAGATAGCCATGCCCTTGGAACGGTCCGCAATAGAGACAAAGAGTCCAGGCGAGCCTCGGAAGGGTCGTGTTCTGTCCAGATAAAAAGGATAGCAAGGCCCTTGCACACATCAGGTGTGTGCATCGTGGCCTCAAGGAGTTTGCGTGTGGTTTCAGGAAGAAAGTTGGTAACTGTATTGGTTCACTGGAGGTGAAAAAAGAGCATGAACTTTGGAAGAAATTTTTGGGTGTAAATGCAGAACACTCTGTCCTTGAAGAAGAGGGCACATGGTGGATCCGCCGCAAGAGCTGCTATCTCGCCTGCCCGTCTGGCGGAGGTAATGGCCACCAAAAGGGCTGTTTTCATTGAGAGGTGCAAAAGGGAGCAGGTGGCTAAGGGCTCAAAGGGTTGGTGAGTTAAACAGGACAATACTAGGTGAAGATCCCATGGAGGGGTAGGTGACTTAACATCTGGATATAGGGTTTGGCGCCCTTCAGGAAACTTTGGTGACGGATGAGCGGTGGCTCAATGTCTGGGTAGAGGATTGAGGAGAGCGCGCTGCCGGCACCGCGGCCGTTTCTTGCGGTGCCGGGGAGAGGGTGCGCTGCGGCGGCACCCGTTTTGTGTGCCCAGGAGCAGTGCGCTGCCGGCACTGCGGCCGTTTGCAGTGCTGAGGAGGAGCACGCTGCTGGCACCATGGCCATTTGCGGTGCCAGGGGAAGTGCACTGCTGGCACTGCGACCCATTTGCGGTGCCAAGGGGACAGGAGCGACAAGGACCTTCCTGACATGGGAGGTCGGGTCCCTGCCTCAGTGCTCTGTGAGAGCTGTGGCTGAGGCATCAGAAAAAAGCTGAGGCACCTGCCTTTGGTGTTGTCAGCACAGAGGGTAGGGATCTCGCGGGAGACTCCTACCCTTGTTAAAGTCTCTCCTGTGAGACTGTTCTGCTTCTTGCCTCCGCTCCAGGGAGGGTAAAGCAACGCTGCCCACCAGTTCTGATCTGGCTGGGGCGCGTGTGGGAGTGGGTTTGACCTTTCCCATCTCCGAAAGCGTCTGCTTAGCTCGTCGGCAGTGGTGTTCATCACGCCTGGGATGTAAACAGCTGATATCTGGATGTGGTTTGCAAGGCACCAATTCCAGAGTTTCATGGTCTCTGAACAAAGAGAGTGGGAACGAGCCCCTCCTTGTCTGTTGACGTAGAACATGCAGGCAATGTTGTCTGTTATTATGCGTACATGCTGATTCTTGATTAGGTGGGAGATTAACATGTTGATTCCTGATTAGTGGCAAAACGCAAAAATCGGCAAGCATTCGGATAGCGCGAAGTTCTAGAACGTTTATGTGTAGGGAGGTCTCGGAGTGAGACCATAGCCCGTGTACTGTGTGGTGAGAGATATGGGCCCCCAGCCGGTGAGGGATGCGTCGGTTGTCATCATCACACGTTGGTGGAGTCTGGAGGAAGGGGACTCCAGAACAGAGGTTGTCAGGGACTGTCCACCGTATGACAGAGTCCTTGACCCAGTAAGGTATGGTCAATGATTTGTTTATTGAGTGCACGTTGGTTGTAAACCGTGGCCAGCCAAGCTTGGAAGCACCTCATGTGGAGACATGCATTCTGGACCACGAAAGTGCACGAGGCCATGTGCTCCAGTAGTTGGAGGCAGTCTCGGGCGGCGACCCGAGGGCTGCTGTGAAGCCTTGCAGCCAGCAGTTGTATAGTATTGACACGGTCGGGTGGAAGGGATGCCCGTCCGGTTCTGGAGTCGAGGCTTGCTTCTATAAAGTCAGGCGTTGGGTAGGACTTAATGTGGATTTGTTCTCATTTATTTGCAGGCCCAGGGATTGAAAGCACTCGATGGTGATTTTTATGAAGCGGAGGCCTCGGCGTGTGTGGAGGCCTTGAGAAGGCAATCGTCCAGGTAAGGAAATATTATAACCCTTGTTTCCGGAGGTAGGCCGTGACTACCGGTAGAAGTTTGGAGAAAACTCGAGGGGCAGTGGAAAGGCCAAATGGTAGAACTCTGTATTGGTAATGCGTCGAGCCAAAGGTAAAAACGGAGAAAACGGTGGATAGTGACGTGCAAATAGGCGTCTTGTAGGTCGAGGGCTGAAAACCAATCGCCCTGCTGCAGGGCTGGAATTATGGTGGTGAGAGTAACCATTTTGAACTTTTGTTTCTTGACGAAATTGTTGAGTCTGCTGAGGTCGAGGATCGGTCGCCATCCTCCAGTTTTCTTCTGTGTTAGGAAAATAAGGGGAACAGAATCCTTTCCCCTTGTGGCATTTGGGCACGAGTTCGATAGCACCCAGGTGAAGAAGATGTTGTACTTCTTGCTGGAGGTGTGGCTCGTGAAAAGGTGTCCCTGAAGAGGGACGGGAGAGGGTGGGTGGGTGGGAGGTAAGGAGAGGAAGGGGATGGAATACCCCGGTGTGATGACCTCTAGAACCCACTTGTCGGTGGTAATATTCTGCCATTGGTGTAAAATGGCTGTAGACGATGTCCAAAGACAGTTGTGAGCAGTACATGCGCCGGACTAGGGGCGACGTTTTCGAGACCCTCGACCAAAGGTTCAAATTTGTTTATTATTTTGAGGAAGTTGGGGTATCCCGGAAGAATTGGGGCGACGCGCTGGTATCTGGACCTCTGGCGTTGGCGTTGTTGTTGTTGATCCTGAGCTCCCGGGAAATGCTGAGTATATGAGGGGTAGCGCGGCGTGGTAAGGTTGATATCTGTACTGTCGCCTTCTGTTTGTAGGGTCTGATACCTAAGGATCGCAGAGTTGCCCTTGAGTCCTTCATTGAGTGCAGCACCTCATTAGTGGTGGAAGCAAAGAGTTTATAACATCAAAAGGGAGATCCTCTATGGTGCTCTGAACTTCGCGAGGAAAGAGAGGAGAGGAAAGCCAGGAACCTCGGCGCATGACGGCCGCTGTAGCGGTGGATCTTGCTGCAGTATTGCTGAATCCAAGCTGCTTGAAGAGCCGTGCAGGATATGATTTGGCCCTCGGAAACTAAAAGCTGTAAACTGTTGTTTCTTGTTGTCTGGGATGTGTTCAATAAAGTGCATGAACTTATTATAGTTGTTATGGTCGTACTTTGCTAGAATTGCGGTACAATTGGCAATTCGAAAATTGCAACGTTGAAGAGGCATATACCTTACGACCCAGCAGGTCTAAGCGTTTGCCTTCTCTGTTGGTTGGGGTATGGCGGAAATACTGTTTGTTTCACTGATTGGCTGCATCCACTACCAAGAGCTTGGCCAGGATGTGAGAAAAGGAATTCAGAGCCCTTCGAGGGAATGAAGTATTTCCGGTCCGCCTGTTTGCAGGTAGGCTGGCTTGTGGGCTAGAGTCTGCCAGATGGATTTAGCAGGTCCAGAAGGGCTGAGTTAATTGATCAGGTACTTCCTCCAAATTGATTCTAAGCTCATTGGCAACCTTTTGAAGAGATCTTGGAGTTTGAAAATCATCTGATGGCAGTGGAGGGGAAGGAAGTAACGCCTCCTCAGGTATTGGATCAGTTGGCACGTGAGTAATACTGGGTCAGGAGCTGGAGTTAATTGATCCTGAGGATGGGAGGGTGCCGCCAAGTGCGTCATAGGATTTTGACGTTCGCGTCTAGTGTGAGTAGAGTAGCGGACGTGCTGCCGAGGGAAAGATGGCCACGGAGCCCAATACTGCCATGGTGGTGGAAAAGGCATAGCAGGTGCCATCCCGGGGTTAACACCCCAGGAGGTGGGATCTTGAGGTTGGTGTGGGACAGTTTTCCTGTGTTCGTGAGGGACAGGACTGTGAGGGTAGAATTAGATCGCACTGGCACAGCAGCCTGTAGTTCAGAGTCCTGCTCACTGGAGGAAGGCTGCTCGGACCCTGAGTCATTTGTATAGAGAAGCCATCCCCAACAAAGGGCGATTGTAGTGTAGGTGACACTAGGAGGTCACTTGAGTGGGTAATTTGTAACGGTGGGGGCAGTCGTAGGCGAAGGCAGATAGAGATCCGTGAGGAGAAACCAGGCTGGCACCGAGTTTTAATCTTGGCGTCTGATGCGTGCCAAGCGCGCGGCTAGTGGATGCAGGCTGCGTGCCTCTGGCCTCCGTCGGTGCCTGAGTTGTCGGTGCCGCATTCATTGCGGTGCTGGTAACCACAGAGGCAGGCTGCGGCTGTCGCCTCGTCCGGTGCCGCCGAAAGCACCGGTGTCGGTGCCGCATTCATCTGCGGTGCCGATAGGTGCCACAATCAAGACAGGCAACTGAAAGCCTGTCGCCTCGGCACCAGAGCCTCGCGCTGCCCGCCGAAAGCACAGGCGGGTTTAGCGCGGTACGGAGGAGCCCGCTCCTCAAACACTCAGGCGGGGAAACTGACGAGCTGGTAAGGAAACTGACGAGCTGACCGGAGGAGGTTTACCCGCGAAGCTTCCTGTTGCTTGTGAAGCTCTCTTTTGGCTGACTTCTTTAGGTTTTTTTTTTTTTTTTTGTGAAGGTTTGAGAGCTGGGTCTGGAGGCAGAGTCGAGCCAGGGTCTGAGATAGATAGCAGGGATTTTGAAGTAAAAAAAAGTTTTAACTCCCTGTCCTTCCTAGCTCTAGAGCTTAACTTGGGGGCATTTTAGAGGAATATGGGTCTCCCCCCAAGCATTTTATACACTTGAAGTGCCCATCCGAAAGAGGGATAGCGTCCTTACGAGAAGAGTAGCGCTTAAAGCCTGTGGAGCCAGGCATATTTGAAGTGCTGACAGAATGAGAGAATTTTTTTTTTTTTTAAGTAGTAGGAAAAGGTAGGTAACACTAACTAAGGCAAGTAACAGAGAAAAACTAGCTAACTACAGGAATTTTAAGATAAAGAAAGAAAATACTAAGGAGTCTGCTGAGCTCCGTCTCAAGCCGGGGGCGGTAGAGAAGGAACTGAGGGTACTGGTCGCGCATGCTCTCTAGTAACACACTCAGAATGAGTGACAGGTTCTAAGCATGCGTGGCCGGTAGGAGTACTGCTGCAAAAAATCTCCGATCAAAGGCGCAGGGGCACACCGACACCTAAAGTGGAGCACCCGCAGGGACATCTCTCGAAGAAGAACTGATGTTAGTCACTCACAGAAAAGGTGTGAGAGGAGGAAACACAGCTTTTGAACCCCAGCATTCTTGGCATAATGCCAGACTTCTTGGGGGAAAAGTCCCTGGACAGGGGAAAAAATGCTATCTAACTATCGATGCTATGCTATACTACAAAAACTACTAAAAAATTAACTCCATAGAATTCTTACAGGAATGACACAGCAAAACGGAGCTGAGTAAACTGAAGATTCCAACCCAGACCATGCGGTGGTAAGAAACAACTTGAGAGATGTGGGCCTGCACCACCCTTTATGCCCAGGGGCAGAAGCACAAGGAGAGCTACAGTGCAGGTGCAGGACAACAGACACTGCTTGCAAGAAAGTGCAGTGCCTGGTGCACATGCATATCCCACATGTGGAAAACTCATGGGGACCATCTGTTCTTTTAAACAGAACAGTAAAAAAGTGCTCTTACCCTCTTCATTTTCATCGAAGACCGGTGGCTTGCTGGAGGTGTTTGCGCCCATGGTGAATTTTGCGCCAAAGTTCTCTCGTGAAGTTACATCACCAGCCTGGGACACATGGCGCTGAAGTTAGCATTAGCATCTAGCGCTCTCTCAGAAGATCTGTGGAACTTGTTATGTGCAGGCCCTGGGGAAAGAGAAACGAAGAATCTCGTCGTCATTGTCACAGACGAAGGAACACTGCAAATTGGTCACCACACATTTGCCAGGCTGTGAACGTATGGTTCAAAACCAAGTGAGTCTAAGAAAGGAGGAGAAGAATACCATTATTATTCTTAATCAGCAACCCCTCACAACTAATCAAGATCAGGGCCCCATTGTGCAAAGCATTGTACAAAACCAGAGGAGCAGACATCAAGGATCCAACTGTGCGTCCCTTATACTGCCGAGTCCTCACTCCCATGAGCAGTTCCATTGACTTCAGCTAATCTTCTCAAAAGGGTAGATGCTCATCACTATGAATGAGGGTTGCACAACTGGGCCCCAAACCAAAGTTAATCTTGCTTATAAACCTGAAGAAACATGTTACACAGGCTTTGTGCCATACGCCCCATGTACCTCAAATTTTCATTGACTACAGTAGGATTTGACAGTGCACTGGGAGTGCAGGATCAAGCTCCTCAGTCTCTTTAACATGATATTATTCTAAGTCTGCTGGCTGAGTATGTTACTATGTGAGGAAGGTAAGTTGTAACAGTGGATTCTTACATATAAAAAAATGTAAGATCCTTGCCTATATATAGAGTATCAGAGGGGTAGCCATGTTAGTCTGTATCTGTAAAAGCAGCAAAGAGTTCTGTGGCACCTTATAGACTAACAGACGTATTGGAGCATGAGCTTTCATGGGTGAATACCCACTTCGTTGGATGCATATACAGTGTTTATTGAAAATTCAATCTAATAACATGTTTGAAAGAGAATGAAATAAAGAACTTTAAGGCACAGGAAAGACTGGGTGGGACTGAAAACAATTCCAGAAATAATCACCGTGCATTTTTAGGGCTGGGAGTAATGTGAGTAGGGAATCAGAATCTGGCCCTCAGTGAATTTGCTTCGTCCATGCCTCAGGTATTTGCTTCCCACATACCTTCATGCAATCAAGTTTTACTATGTAAAAGTTCATGGGAACTGAATTTCAAAGTCACGCATTTTAAGTTACCAGAGTGAGAAGACAAACTGGAAATAATGACATTCTCAATTCAACCACAGGAAGAGAAATAAAACCATGTCACCTGTCTGACCAGATGTCCCGATTTTTGGGTCTTTTTCTTATATAGGCTCCTATTACCCCCAACCACTGTTCCGATTTTTCACATTTGCTGTCTGGTCACCCTACTGACCAGTCCCAACTAACCAACACAGCTCAGATTGTAAATACTCACAGCTGTCTGATCAAGCCAGAGAGTTAAAAGAACCTTCTAAAATAATAAAATTCCTTCAATTAAAGAATAAATTAGAGGAAATTGCAAATCAGCTCATGGCAAATGATATACTCAGTTTAGGAATTACATAAGGTTACATATTTTCTTTACTAGTAATAAATACACTGTAAAATTTGATTTTCAATTACAGTGGCCATGGATATCTATTTCCAACTAATTATGAATGTCAAATAAATTTACTATGGGCATGGTCATCCATTACTGACTGTTTATGAATGCCAAAGAAATTATTCTTTCAACTTCCTTCACAGAAATATTTTAACTTATTTGTATTTATCTTTTGTAGCTCCAATTCCATTATATCTGTTACCTAAGGGTGTGAGTGTGCGGAAGGAGGTTACTAGAAGATGCTATCTTAATAAATAATACCACTTTAAATCTTCATAGAACCTCACACCCTGACCTCAACATCCTTTGCAAATATTAATTGTTCATCATAAATCTCTCTATGAGGTATGACAGGTAAGTTTTTTACAGATGGGGAAACAAAGGCACAGAGCATTTAGGTCATATGCCTAAAAATCACATAGCAAACTAGATGCAGGGCCAGGAACAAAACCCAGGAGTCCTGAGTCTCAGACCCTCTACTATAATCATTAGGAACGCAATTCATTATTCTTCTGGTAGCCAGAATTCCCACTGCAGACAATGAAAGTTCCAGGAGTGATGGGATGGGCCACATCAAAAATGAGAGAACAGAGTACAGGTCCATCCGTGTGTGGGAGGGCTTCAACCTTACAGAGGAGGCTTTGCAGGCAATTCAGATTTTTCTGTGACCATTTAAGGGTAGAATGCAAACTAATTAAAAAAATGGGAACTACCCTCTGTAAGCAGAATACGATGATTCAGCAAGCGACAGGATTTCAATAAAAGTGGCAAAACTCTCTGTATTGCAACATAAAAAAGGAAGGATCATTAAAAAACACAATACACAGAGGTCAAAGGAAAGATTATGGATATGAACCTGAAGTCCTTACTCACTCAAAACTTCCATGGTAGGCCAATGGGACTTGTATCTGAATAAGAACTGCTGAATCAGATGCTAAAATGGTTAACATTTTATTCATGTGGTCTTCTTTGGACAGATGAAAATCACTATGAAGTTAGAAAGGAAGTCATGTGGGGAGAGAATGTGGGGGGAGGGGAAAACAGATGAGGCAGCAAAATGGATTGGTTGCAAACGCTGCTTAAAATAAAAAAAGATTAAGTTGGCCAAAATGCCCACCGTAGAATGAAACGCATACAAGGCCAAATGGAATGTGGAACTCTGGAAAATGTGACATCTTCATTATCCAGTGATCATGGCAGAAAATTGAGCAGAGCCAGACAGTGCTGTGGTGCAGGAGCAGACCCAACAAGGTGGGAAGAGGGTGCTGATCATATGCAGCTTGGAAAGTAGACTGCAGAACAGAATGCTACAGCAACCAGGAAAAAGAAACACAGAGGAGGTTTCTTTCCAAGACTGGCTTCATGAGTGGGGCTTGATTGTGGTACAGCATCTTGTTTTATTCATCTTCAATCAATAAATATCTGATACACAGAAAGAAGGGCAACCAGCTCCTATGACCTTGATCCATGTGGTTTTTCTTCTCTGACTAAGCTTATGACTCCCTTCTGACTGAGAGTTCTCTCTCACATAAACAAATATGCTAGCTCACCTCTCACCATCCCATCCTCTTTCCTGCGCGCTTCCATTTTCCCTGCAGCTTCACACTCTAGCTTCTTCTCACTAGGTTTTGTTTTTGTTTCCAAAGCTTAGAAATGCAATAGCACAAACTCACAGCCAGCCTCAGACCCTGAGTCAGGAAAGGTTAATGCTAAGAATGTGCTGAAGTCCCCTTGAAGTCAAAAGTTAAGCACATGTTTAAGGCTCTCCCAACTTGAGAGCTGAATAAAATGGGCCCAAGCCACTCAGTTTGGTTTGGGATTTCTAACACTCTGAAGTAAGGGGTGGGAGATGTCAGTTCTAGGGGATGGATTCAGCCCATTCTATAGAAACTGGCAATTTGTGCAATTCAGACCTGGATTTGCAATTGGATTCCAACCCACTCCTCCCCTTTGTAGCAGGAGATTTGATTTGGGTTCATCTTTGACCTTAAAGCCAGATTCTCATAACCTTACTCATGTCAAAGAGTGCTTTACTCCATGAGTAATCTCACTGGCTTCCACAGGATGACTTGCCAAGAAAGGTACCATTTATTTAATGTCAGTAAGAGTAACAAAATCTGGCTGTTAATAATTCTTTTTCTAAAATACATTTTATTTCCCTTTCTGAAGTAAAATTATTACAGCATAAGATGTGCATTCTTCACTGATCCTGTATTACTATAACCTAATCACCATCAGCAATTTAGGAGAGGCTGACCCTGTGAGGTGCTGAGTACCAGTAAGAGAGGCTCAGCATCCTCACTTCCCCATGATGTTAACAGGAGTTGAGAGCACTCAGTACCTAACAGGGGATGCCCACACCATGCAGAATCAGGCCACAATGCATCCCATCTCCAGAGCACTTTATAAGCTCAAACTAATGGCAATTCATCTGAATTGTTGCATTTGAGCTCTCGCTCAGAGCTCACTTTCACTAGCAAAGAGTGAGAAAGTTTGCTTTTTACAAAAGGCTAAAAATGATGCAAACTATTAAAAAAAACCCTGAACCCCAAGTGCTCATTTCACAGGGCTGAAAATATCTCCAATAATAAAACAAATCAGAGCATGATTTCTGCTGCTGCCTTTAAGCTGAACAGGCTGAGAACTCACTCCAGACCTTTAACATAACCCCAAGGGCAATTCTTTTCCAGCTACAGAACTTATTCTCTGAGCAAACAAGAACACATCAGAAGGATGCTTTGCTCTTACTACAGCAAAAGGCTGCAGTGAGGATAGGTACTTCACATCTATTAATAAACTCAAAACACAGCCTGTACGACAGTATGTTGTGACAATGGCCATAAAACAGGATCCCATCGTGATGCCTTCACATTATAGCAAAGCCATCAGCAACTGTTAGGGTCGGTTGCCATATCCTTTACGAGTCCTTGTTGTACTGGAGTTCACAGCTTTTTTATTTACATCTTGGCAATACCTCGACACAGGACCTATCCAGAGGGACACAGGTCATGGTTTCAGTTAAGCTAGCTTCAGAGAGGATGTTTGGGGTAAAATGGGAGACTTGGCTGTAATTTATTTAAAATAAGCCATCCTGTGAGACGATAATCCTTCTGCACTTTTTGATGTTTCCCTTTTTAAATTTCCCAAGCATCGCTTAACGGTGAAAATTGGTCACTGGTCTTTCCCTAGAGCTAGTGCTATGTTAATACTTTAGGTTAGAATTAGCCTTCATAATCGAACCATTCACCATTCCATTAACAGAATGGCAAAGGCTCTAATGACCAGCGCACCCTATGACTTGTTAAGAGTAGCACTGGTCATCAGCAGGGTTTATAGGGATGGGAAGCCCTCACTTAGCTTGGGGGGGGAGAAGGCATGGGAGGGTTGACATCAAAGCACCTGCAGGCTCAGAGTTGTGTCTTCTTTGTTTTCTTAAAGACCAGCTATTTTATCCGCAGCCATTAAAAGAAAAAGAAAAGGCACAGCTATTTAACAATTGCCTCAAGAGGTTTAATCTCACAGTGCAAGTAGCACATCCTTTACAATGGAGCAAGAGCCCCGCAGGATTAAGAACAGGTTTAGAGATGTATCTGAATAATAATAGTCACAGTTACATTAGCTAGAACAGTCATTCACAAAAGGTTATAAACGCACACATCCATCAGAACATAAGCCAACCACTGTGCATGGGGGTAGAAGAAAACTTCCCCAGAGGTACATTATCATCTAATTACCAAATGGGTTTTTTTTTACATATTCCTCTGAAGCATCCAGTACTGGACACTACCACAGCAGGGATACAGGACTACATGGACCACTGACTACCCTAAATTCCTTCCCCAAAGAAATCACACAGTATTCTGAGTCCCCTTGCAAACACTTAGACACAGAGAAGAAAGTTCAGAAGGGAACAGACTTTACTTTGAATCACCTTTGCTTCTGATCCTGAGCCGTTGTTCCTTTAGCATTCTTCCTTTGCAGCTTCCACGCTTCGAGACATCTGCCCTATTCCAGAAAGTGACTAAGTTATTGCCGGCAACATTCAAAGCACTAGCCAACTATTACAGTCGCCCCCCCAGCCAGAGGACTTAAAATCATGCTGAAAGCAGATCAGTAAGAGGATGATGCAGTTACTAGTCGGAGTCAAACAAAAGAAACCACCTACCTTGCCAGAGGGGAGAAAGCAGCAGAGACTGAAATGGTAGCCAGGAGTAGGGCAGCAACAACCTGAAGCTGCAGCTCAGGAAAAATAGCAGCTGTGGGCACTGCACTGCTATGCAGTTTGGATAGATGGGGGGAAGGGTTGGAGCCAAGTTTCCTTTCTGGGGAGTCTTTGTTTGAGGCAAGTGGACTTGGGATCAGAGAGGAAGAGCCAAGCCTATTGCAGGGAAGTTTCCTTTTGCAGATTGCAGGAGGAGCCTGCAGCAATCACAAGAGGTGAAATACACCAGAGAACAGGAGAGAAAGACATGCAAATACATGCACACAAAGACACAAGGGAGGAAGTAAGGTGGGAGGGGGGAAAGTGGAATAAGTGGGGAGTGTTATTAGTGAGGTAAGGCAAAGTGATAGCTCTAGGATGTGGCAAACCTCTGCAACTGTAGTTAATGCTGATCAGATTGGCACCGGTTCTCCAAACGCAGAAGCATTGAAGGCACATTGTGTCACTTAAACATTTAACAGATCAGCACTTTTCAGAGATCCCATAATAAGACATTTCACAGATCAAGGACAAAGACAATCTTTTCCGATCACTGTGCTACTTCCAGGCAGGGTTCTCCTACCCCCAGCTTGTGATGGAAACAGGACTGTCTTTGTCTGGAACAGTGCTTTAGAAAATTATTTTTAGAAATATAAGTGAGGTTATACATTCTGCTACTGATTTAAAATCACATGGAGGGAGGGGCGGTCAGGATCAGTGACCTAGGCTGAATTCCCTGCCCCATGCACTCTGCAAAACAGGCAATTGCCCCCTGCTTTCCTCTCTGCAGAAAAGCTCAATCCTGCAAGGTGCTGAGCACCATAGGTTCAACCCAGCAAAGCTCTTAAATACATGCTTAACTTCAAGGATGTGGGTAATCCCCATTGCCTTCAATGGGATGATTTATAAATTTAGAGTTAAGCAGATGCTTAACTGCTTTGCCGGATCACAGCCAAAGTGTTCAGCACCATGCAGGATCAAGCCCAATTTACCCATCTTTTTCCTAACTGTCCAGCTAAACCCCTATGTTAAAGATTCCGGTCAAGAAGCAGACACACCATGGTGCTTCCAATACTAATGAATACAAATAATAAATTGCTGCACTCATAATATAGTGCCTTCACCTCACAGAAGAAGTGCTGAGTTGCTTTCCTATCCATGTGTCTTAGCGAGCTGAGAATGCCTGTCTGCTATGGCTGTT
Organism: Chelonoidis abingdonii; assembly: GCF_003597395.2. Lineage (NCBI taxonomy): Eukaryota > Metazoa > Chordata > Testudines > Testudinidae > Chelonoidis > Chelonoidis abingdonii. The sequence continues at coordinate 92,762,173 of NC_133775.1, forward strand.
GTAATGTCTCCTAGGTACTTATACGGCCCTCATCATCCTGGTATCTGAGCATCTCACAATCTTTAACATATTTTCCTCACAACACCCCCACCAGGTAGGGCAGTGCTATTATCCCCATCTTACAGATGGGAACAGAGGCACAGAAAGGCAAAGTGGCTTGTCCAAGGTCACACAGACATCTCCGGCAGAGCAGAGAACTGAACCCAGGTTTCTGGCTAATGCCCTAGCCACTGGCTTATCCTTCCTCTCAAGGGTCAGACTGCATGTGCTGATACAGTCTCAAATCCAACCCCACCCAAGAAAGCTCCACCCACTACTGATGCCAAAATGAGATCCCACTCATGGCACACGGTGCAGATTTTTTCACAACTGGAAGCATCATGCCTCCCCACTTTACAACTGTGCAATGGGGGGAAAGGGAGTAAGAGACTGCACATGGGCAGGCCAAAACTGCAGCCCCCTGCACTCCTGTTACCACTTTGTCCCTTCTCCACTCACCAGGGGCAGCTCACCACCAACAGGGCAGGGAGAAAGGAACAGAAGGTGGAACTGTGACTCTACTCCCCTGCAAATTCTCACCTTAACTGTTGGCTTAGGCAGTTTGCAGAGATTCTTGAGGGCAAGTTGCACTTGCTTTCAGCTTAAACCCCAGATATACCTTTCACAGGCTAGAAATTCCTCTAGCCAGGGTTCAATCCTTCTCTCCCAGTTCAATCCTTGTTTCTCAGGTGTTTCCAGGTGTCTCCTTTGGCTGGGAAGTCAGTGAAGAACCACAATGATGTCACTCCCCTGCCTTAAACGGCTTTTGCATATGGCGGGAACCCTTTGTCTCCAACTTTTTAGTTCCCACATTTTTCAGTGGAAAAACATTGGTATTCTACGATGGAGTCCAGTACCAGGTGACTTGGTCACATGTCTCTGTAGGGCCATAGAAGCTGTTTGTACTGTCCTCAGGAAGACTCCCTTGTGGGATATTAGCATCTTCTAAGATCTATTGTTCTCCCTAATTACCCTTTCCAGCCAACCATCTAGACTGATTGCATTCTGTCTAGTGGGTGTTCCCCAGGTATAAACACATTTGTAATAGATGCATAGACAATATTCCTAACGTCAGATACCAAAATGATACATGCATACAAATAGAACAATTATATTCAGTGAATCATAACCTTTTCAATAATATCTTACATAAAATACATCATAGTTATGCCTCAATCATATCATAATAATATTACTATGAAGAATATGGGGCATAAAGCCACACCAGGATGGAGTCTTGTTTGTTCTCGTAAATCAAAAATAAATAAATATTGATCCAGGTTTGTTCACTGCAGCTCTTGTGGTCTCGTAAAACAACATCAACCAACTATTAAAACAAGGCCACTGGCCAGGCCTGCAGCCAGAACACCAGAAAAGGCAGCTCTCCTCATATATTTCCACAATCCCATGCGACCTCTGCCAGCCCAGCCTATATGGGCAGCAGGCACTTTACCAGGTACAGCTCTGTTCACTAGGGAATAGGACTGTCATGGGCTGGCTGGCCCTTTCAGGCAAGCTGGGCTCAGCCTTGCCCATAACCTAGAAACTAACCCCGAGCCTCTCTCATGAGCTGATAACTAAGAGCTAATTAGTGACCCCAGCTGCATGTAATGGGGCTTAATTAGAAACTGACCCCAATTAGTCATGCTCCCCACCCAGGGTGTGATTGATTAACTGCCTCCTGGCTGGAAGAGGTGGGGCTAGACTTTAAATAGAGCTGAGAAGCAAGCAGAGAGGAGACCCTGAAGGGAGGAAAAAGTGGAGTGTCCCTCTGAGAAGAGACAGGCTGATCCCCACAGGAAGCAGACTAGGCTCCTGTGTGATGAGCCAGGAGCTGGGACCTATGAGGGGAAGAAAAGCCCAGATGGGCCATAAGAGCTGGCAGTTATGAGAAGCACTGCAGCAGGGTATCCATCACCAAAGCTGTCAGAATCCCTGGGGAAGGGAGGTTGCAGAGGAATCCAGCTGGAGAAGGAACAGAGGATATTGGAGGAGTCTGAGGGACAGAAGAACTACTAGTTTGGAGTATTTGATTTTGGACTTGGCCGTGGAGCTGGACCTTCAGTTAACCCTAGAAGGGGACTGAACAGTGCATGACATGGCCAGAGGACTGAGCCCCAGCAGACGTGGGAAGGGAGTTCAGAGAAGAGACCAGCAGAGCAGGTGGCCGTCAGAGAGAGTATTGGAGGCAAGTCCCCTGCAATAATGTGTCTGGGCGGGCACACAAGGGTGCCCCAGAGATAAGGATGCCTGTCTACAGGGATACCCCAGACTCATCCCATTGTGTTCAAAGGCTCCAAAGTAGAGGTAAAGTAAAATTTTGAAAACTGCTTAAGGGTATGTCTGAGCCACCCAGCCCAGACAGACACACATCGGTGGGGCTTGAGCTAGCATGCTAAAAGTACCTGTGTAGATGCTGCAGCCCAGGCTCTCTAGGAGACCAGGTGGGCTTGAGAGCCAGAGCAGCAGCCTGAGCAGTTATGTCTCAACCGCTATCTTCAACATGCTAGCATGAGCCCTGACTGCCCAAGTCCATCTACCTGGGCTCGGAGACGTGTTCCTGCTGCAGTGTAGACATACCCTAAGGGATTCAGGAACCAAAACATCCACATCACTTTTGAAATTTGAGACTTAGACACCTGAGTCATTAGGTGCTCTTGGAAATCTTTCCCCGACTGAAACCAAGGGTCTCCTATTGCACAAAAACATTCATGAAAAATGTATTCTTATTTCTTACTGGAAAAAAATGAAAATTCAAGTTTCTCTGAGGGGCTTTACCCCAAAGTAGCTAACTCGATGTACTAGACAATCCTGTCTGGAGGAACTCATCCGTTGGAACAGAACCCATGACTTTCTACACCAGAAGACTAGCCCCCAGCACAGCAGAGGTCAAGCAGTTACTTAACTCACTGTTACCATCAAACACCCTCTGCTGACAGTGTGTCAGGGGCGTGGTGGGTTGGGTTTAGGGCATGGACAGGCCAGGGTAACGATCTGTATCCTCCATTATCCTCAGTGATCCTCCTATCCTACCCCACTCCCCCACCACACATTTGCCCAGCTTGGCTATTTGGCCAGGCAGTGGAGACAGGCTCTGGTCTTTTATGTGTAGCAGACAGTCAGAACTGACCCCTAATCCTGTCACAGCCTGGCCTCTGGTAAAGGAGCTGCTGATGGAAGAGCCCCCTCAATAGGTGTGTTATAATGGCACTCCTACCCATACTGCCTCAGTCACAGTCCTGGCCCTGCCCAAACTCCCACTGACCTCAAAATACAAACCAAACGGTACTTGGAAAACGTGCCCCAAAAGTGGTAAGAAAATGAAGGCAGAAACAATAAAATCAGTAGCACCTACAGGTCCATCGTGCTTGGCACTGTGCCAATGACAGTCCCTGCCCCAAAGAGCTTACTGCCGCTATTGACAAAGCAAAAACATCAAGAAGTGAACTGACTTGCTCAAGGCCCCGCAGCAGGTCAGTGGCAGAGCTGGGAATGGAACCCAGGGCCCCTAGAGCACAAATGCCCATAGCCATTAGACCACGTTGTCTCTATTTAAAACTCCCTACAAAGAGGAAGCAATACTGTAAGGAAGGGAACAGTACTAATGAGAACACCAACCACTAAACAGAAAATAGAGATTTGCTTTTAGGTTCTTACCTTATTTCAAAGAATTTAAAGGCAGAAGGAGCGATGCTGAAGCCTTTCTAGAGATCTCTCTTGCCCCCTAGTGGAGACAAGGCAGTGATGCCAATGAAATAAATTTCAGAAAACTTTATTTTTAAAATAGTTTCTATGTCTTACTCCTGTATTTTGATCAGTTATTTAAAAACCAGATCAACATTGTATGCCACATGATCTCTTTCCTTCTCCATGGAGGAAATGCTGGACACAAGGTGCAGAGTCCAGAGGGAAGGGAGAGCAAAAACAAGGTCTTGACCCCAGTGATCATTAAAGATCTCATGACTCTTTTGCAACAAGTAGGGGTATTAACTTCAGTGTCTTGCTCAAATCAGGCAACTATCCCATGTCAAACCATCTCTGCAGATTCAGTGGGACACAGTATCCATCACCTCCTGCCCTAATTGCTTGCATAAGGGTTGATCCATGCAGTTAAACAGCTGGCACATTTCAGCTGAAAGGTGGCTGTTATAATGATTAGCGAAATGAATCCTGCAGGCCCTGTGTAGGGGCTGACCATTCAGGATCATGCTGCTGCTATAGAGCAGTGGTTCTCAAACTAGGGCCACCGCTTGCTCAGGGAAAGCCCCTGGTGTGCCAGGCCAGTTTGTTTACCTGCCGCATTCGCAGGTTCAGCCGATCATGGCTCCCACTGGCTGCGGTTCATCGCTCCAGGCCAATGGAGAAAGGATGGCGAGCACATCCCTCGGCCCACGCCACTTCCTACAGCCCCCATTGGCCTGGAGCAGTGAACTGCAGCCTGTGATGGGATGTTAGATAGGGTGAGATCTGAGTTACTACAAAGAATTATTTCCTGAGTGTCTGGCTGGTGAGTTTTGCCCACATGCTCAGGGGTTTAGCTGATCACCATATTTGGAGTTGAGAAGGAATTTTCCTCCAGAGCAGATTGGCAGAGGCCCTAGGGAGGGTGGTTCGCCTTCCTCTGCAGCATGGCACATGGGTCACTTGCTGGAGAATTCTCTGCACCTTGAAGTCTTTAAACCACAATTTGAGGACTTCAGTAGCTCAGACATAGGTTAGGGGGTTGTTACAGGAGTGGATGGCTGAGATTCTGTGGCCTGCGCTGTGCAAGTCAGACTAGACCAGGAGTCAGCAACCTATGGCACGTGTGCCAAAGACGGCATGCTAGCTGATTTTTAATAGCACGCTGCAGCCTGCCGGAGTCCCGGCAGGCAGCAGCATGTCATTAAAAATCCTGCCTAGCCCGTCCTGTCCCACTCTTCTCCGCCCTCCACCTCCTCCCCCGCAGGGGCGGGGGGCAAGGGGCAGAAGCTTGGTCCTGCTGGCTCCCCTGCCTCTTCCCGTAGTGTGCTGGGTTCCTGCCCCTCCTTTGCCTCACCGTCCCTCCTTCCCTGCCGGCCGACCAGCTGATGGCCCGAGGGAAGGGTCGGGAAGGAGCAGAGTCAGCATGTTCACTGCTCCCAGCAGAGAAGAAGTGGGAGCAGGGGCTTGGGGAAGGGGGGGGTGGAATGGGGGAATATCCCCTCCAGCCCCCTGCTCTGACCTCCCCACACACACCCCAGGCCTCTGCCCTAACCCCTCTTCACACACATTCAGCCCTCTGCCCTGAGCCCCACAGCCCTGCACCCCCCCAGGCCCCTGCCCTGAGCCCTGTATCCCCCTCATACCCACCCAGACCTCTGCTTGACTCCTTCATACCCCCCTCCGGCGACCCCAGCCCTGACTCTGGCACCCCCACACATACCCAGCCCTCCTGCCCTGACACCTGCACCCGCCTCACATGCCCCCAGCCCTCTGCCCTGACTTTTGCACCCCCTCACATCCCCAGCCCCCCCACTCCATACACCCCCCACATCCTGACTCTTGCACCCCCTCCATCCCCATCCCCACCCTGAGCATCAAACAGGAGCTCCTGCACCCCCCTCCCACATTCCCACCTGCACCCCTCGCACCAAATGGGAGCTGCCCAAGTAAGTGCCCCACACCCAAACCTCCTGCCCCAACCCTGAGCCCCCTCCCTCATTCTAGCTCCTGGCCAGACCCTTCACCCCCAGCCCTGTGCTCAGTGCACTCCCACCCTCAGCTCAGTGCAGAGAGAGTAAGAGAATGGGCCAGAACCAGGGAGAAGGTAGGTACCCACTGTATGTGGGCAGGGCCGGGACCCCAAACCGGCAGCAGGCTGAGTGGGTCCAGTCGCCGGGATCCCGGCTCGCAGGAGCTGGTGGATGGAACCCCTGAGCAGTAGTGGGCTGAGCTGCTGGTCTGGGGTTCTGGCTGTCAGACCCTTGCCAGCTGGGGTCCCGGCCACAGACCCCGCTCAGCCCACTGCCAGCCTAGGTGAACAGAACCCCAGACCAGCAGCGGGCTGAGCAGGCCGGCAGGGTAAGATCAACATTTTAATTTCATTTTAAATGAAGCTTCTTAAACATTTTGAAAACCCTGTTTATTTTACAACGCAACACTAGTTTAGTTATATAATATATAGACTTAGACAGAGAGACCTTCTAAAAAATGTTAAAATGTATTACCAGCAGCTGAAACCTTAAATTAAAGTGAATAAATGAAGACTCGGCACACCGCTTCTGAAAGGTTGCTGACCCCTGGATTAGATGATCCTAATGGTCCCTTCTGACCTTAAAGTTTATGATTTTCAGGACTGGGCCCAAAATTAAGTTGCTGTGTTTTAAAAAATTTCAAATGCTGTAAAACAAGACGATCCTGGAATTCCAGGTCTTGCAAGACTGAACCCATTTAGCACAATTGTTGGCTCATGGATGTTTAATGTGCTATTTCTTCCAAATACCTGGGTTTTTTTAAGCGTATTGCTGAAAACCTGCCAACCCTTCCTACTGCCCTAAAGGCCTGATTTTTCAGACATGCTCAGCATTTTCAATTTCCAGTGAAGTTGGAGTTTGGAATGCTCCCCAGCAGGGCCGGCTCCAGGTTTTTTGCAGCCCCAAGAAAAATAAAACAAAACAAAAACGGGGCTGGAGTGCCATGCTGCCCCTTGAAAAGTGCCACCCAAGCATATGCTTGGGACCCTAGTGGCTAGAGCCGGCCCTGCTCCCCACCTCTGACATGAAGAGCATAGAGATAGATTTACCTAACCAATTTTAAGAACATTAACCTGTGTCTAGATGAATCCTTCATTTAGCCCCTTTTAATGCTCCTCCCTGAGCAACAAAGAAAACGGTTACCCACCTTTTAGTAATTGTTGTTCTTCGAGATGTGTTGTTCATGTCCATTCCAAGCAGGTGTGTGCACACCGCGTGCACGCCAGCCAGAAGATTTCCCCCTAGCAGCGTCCGTAGGCTCAGCCCTGGCACCCCCTGGAGTGGCGCCACTACGGCGCCCTATAAAAGGGCCCACTGACCCTCCACCCCCTCAGTTCCTTCTTGCCGGCACTCTGACAGAGGGGCAGGAGGGTGGGTATTGGAATGGACATGAACAACACATCTCAAAGAACAACAGTTACCAAAAGGTGGGTAACCGTTTTTTCTTCTTCGAGTGGTTGTTCATGTCCATTCCAAGCAGGTGACTCACAAGCCTGAACCTAGGTGGTGGGGTCAGAGTTCACTGCTGACTGAGTACTGCACGGCCAAAGGCTGCATCATCCCCAGCTTGGGGCGTGATGGCATAGTGCGACGTGAACGCGTGGATGGAGACCACGTGGCCGCTCCACAAATCTCCTGAGTCAGGATCTGAGCCAGGAATGCCACAGAGGGGGCCTGCGCCCTAGTGGAGTGGGCCATGACCAGAGGGACAGGGGTCCTAGCTATGCGATAGCATTCCCAGATGCAGGTCGCGATCCATGAAGAGATTCGCTGAGAGGAGACCGGGAGCCCTTTCATCCTATCTGCCACCACGATGAAGAGCTGAGTCGAGCGTCTGAACTGCTTGCTACGCTCGACGTAAAAGGCTAAGGCCCTGCGGACATCCAGGGAATGTAACCTCCGCTCCTCCCTGGAAGAGTGTGGTTTTGGATAAAACACCAGGAGAAAGATATCTTGTCCCATGTGGAATTGAGAGATGACCTTGGGGAGGAAGGCCGGGTGAGGTCTAAGTTGGACCTTGTCCTTACAAAGGACAGTGTACGGGGGCTCGGATGTTAACACCCTGAGCTCCAACACCCTCCTGGCCGAGGTGATCGCCACCAGGAAGGCGGTCTTATATGACTGTAGTAGAGCGGGACTGGGGCTCAACCCTCCTTGAGGGCGGAGGGGAGCCACACCGGCTCACTGCACTCCTTTGGCCTTGGGCCCGTCCCTTGCTGCGGGGCTGAGCGAACCGACAACAGTTAGTAAGTGGCTCAGGCCCTCGGGTGCAGGGCTGAGCGAACGACTGGCCTCTAGACGCCCCCGGCCCCGGGGTCAGGGCGGGGCCGTAAGCAGTTCAGCAGTCAGGCCCTTTCAGTCGGGCTGGCCACTAAACCAGGAGTCTATCAGCCCAGGCCCTTGGGCAGGGCGGGGCAACACACACAGTCTAGGCTCAGGCCTTTCAGCAGGCCTGAGCACAACAGACCATGGATGGCCTCCTCAGGCCAGAGGAGGGGGAGTCTGCTACCCTTGGAAGGGTGGCAGGGGGAACGCAGGCCCTCCCACTCCACTGCGTTCCAGCCGGGGCCCTAGCAGCGGTCAACGCCGCTGACGGTCAGTGGGATCCTGACCGAAACACACTGACATGGGCTCAGGTGAGTCTGCCGCCTGACTGGAGTCGGCGCCCCCATGGCCACTTTCAACCTCCCCTCACTGGTCGGTACCTGCCTTCGCCAGCATCGTGCCGGGGGGTCCCAAACCATGGTTCCTCAGGGGTACCGGCCGGGGCTTCCGGTCCACTCCTCGGGGTACCGGTGCGTCGGGCGGTCCGTTCCACTGCTCGGGGTACCGGCGTCGCGGAGGTTCGGTCCACTCCTCGGTACCGGGCGTCGGGGGCGCCGACTCCTCGGGGTACCGGCGCCCGGGTCCACTCCTCGGGGTACGGGCGTCGGACGGTCCGGTCCACTGCTCGGGGTACTTGTCAAAGTTAGACTCAGGACTCACAGTTTGTCAGACCACTCTGTTTTATTAGCACAGCGCTCTGCTAATACACCCAGATAATGTGAGCACCATACAAGACACAAACTATCTTATTTATACAGATAAAAGGGGGGGGAGCACTTAGCAATATAACAAAGGAAGCAGAATCTGATAAGTTTACCTGGGCTAGCCATGCATATCTTATTTCCTTACTAACTATTACCGATCTTCTGTTAATGTTTCACCATTAGCACCCGTTTATGCCTAATGTTTCTTTTCCTGGCACCTGTATTTCAACATTTCTTATTTCTGCTTAAAGGTACATACAACATTTCTTTAATCCATTCTTATTTTTACAATATAATTCATTCTACTTTCACAGAAGCGTCGGGAGGTCCGGTCCACTCCTCGGGGTACCGGGCGTCGGGAGGTCCGGTCCACTCCTCGGGGTACCGGGCGTCGGGAAGTCCAGACAGCTCCCCCACAGGCCGAGCGTCGGACAGCTCAGTCGGCTCCTCTGAGTACTGGCTCCAGGGGAGGTCAGGCCAGTACCCCTCCGGATACCGGACACGGGGTAGGCCGGACCCAGCGGGAGCTTGGGCCCCAGCATCTGCCTTCTCCGCAGCCTCCTCCTAACTGAGCGCTGGGGCCAGGCTTTTGTACTTCCTGCCCTGCCCCTTGACTTCCGGGGGGCGGGGACAGGCGGCGGGGCCTCCGCCCGTAGCCGCACCTTCTCTGGCCTATTCTCCTCAGGAGCGCGGGGGAGTGGGGCCCCCTCGCTACAATGACATATACAACAGGGAGCACGAAGCCAGGGGCTCAAAGGGAGGTCCTGAGAGGGCGGAGAGGACCAGATTCAGGTCCCAGGCGGGAGCTGGCTGACGAACATGCGGAAATAGCCTGTCCATACCCTTGAGGAAACGCCCAACCAGCAGGTTCGCAAACACCGAGGTACCCCCGTCTCCCGGATGGAGCCGAGATGGCTGCCAAGTGAACACGAATCAAGGAGAAGGAGAGGCCCAGTTGTCTGAGGTGGAGCAAATAGTCTAGGATAATAGGGATTGGGACCCCCAGAGGATTGTGACCTTGCTGACCCGACCATATGGAGAAGCGCTTCCATTTGGCCAGGTAGGTGGCACTGGTTGATGGTTTCCTACTACCGAGCAGCACTTATCTGACCTGCTGGGAGCACTGCATCTCCACTGGGTTCAGCCATGGAGCACCCAGGCTGTGAGGTGGAGAGATTCCAGGTTTGAATGGCGGAGGAAGCCTCAGTCCTGCGTGATCAGGTCCGGAAGCAGGGGCAGCGTCAGGGGCGCCTGAACAGACATGTGCAGGAGTGATGTGTACCGATGTTGGCGCGGTCATGCCAGAGCTATCAGGATTACCCATGCGTGGTCCCTGCAGATCTTCAAAATCACCCTGTGTATCAGGGGGATCAGAGGAAAGGCATAGAGCAGACCGACCCCCCAAGACTGGAGGAAGGCGTCTGACAGAGATCTTGGACTGCGGCCCAGGAGGGAGCAGAACCGTCAGCACTTCTTGTTTTTCCTTGAGGTGAACAGGTCTAACTGGGGAAAGCCCCAGAGCCTGAAGATTGAGCGCACCACGTCCCGTTGGAGGGACCACTCGTGACCCCGGAACGAGCAGCTGAGGGTGTCCGGCAGGCCGTTCTGCTCCCTCAGAAGGTAGAACGCTGTCAGGTGGGTAGCATTGTGGATGCAGAAATCCCACAATGCGCGAGGGCTTCCCTGCACAGGGGAGAGGAGCATGCACCCGTTTGTTAATATAAAAGACTGCTGATGTGTTGTCCGAGAGGACTGAAACACATCTGCCCGCCAGGTGGGACCGGAAGGTCAAACAAGCCAGGTGAACCATTCTCAGCTCTCCGACATTGAAATGCAACTCGAAGTCCTCTGGCGACCACAAACCCTGCATCCTGAGATTCCCCAGGTGCACTCCCCGATCCGAGGCATCCGTTACCAGAGAGAGGGAGGGTTGAGGGGTGGCGAAGGGGACACCCCTGCACACTTTCTGTGGGCCAACCCACCACCGTAGCGAGCTCAGCACCCAGCGGGGAATGGACACCACTGAGTCCAAGGGGTCCCTGGCTGGGTGGTATACTATTGCTAACCAGGACTGTAGCGGGTGAAGCCGGAGTCTGGCATGATTTACCACATAGGTGCACGCCACTATGTGACCCAACAGCTGGAGGCAGGTCCACGCTGTGGTAATCGAGGCGCGTTGAAGACCGAGGATGAGCTCGGAAATCGCATGGAATCTGGATTCCAGAAGGAACACTCTGGCGTGGGTGGAGTCCAGAACTGCCCCTATGAACTCTATTCATTGCGTGGGAGACAGGGTGGACTTGGCTTCATTCAGGAGGAGGCCAAGATTGAGAAAGGTCCGCCTGATGAACAACACCTGAGCCTCCACCTGCTCCTTGGTGTGGCCCTTTATGAGCCAATCATCCAGGTAGAGGAATATCTGGATGCCCTGCCTGCGCAGGAAGGCCGCCACAACTGCCAGGCACTTTGTGAAGACCCGTGGAGCAGCTGACAGGCCAAATGGGAGCACCGTGAATGCAGATGGGTGTCGGCCACAACGAACCTGAGGTACCAATGGTGTCGGGGAATTATGGCGATGTGGAAATAAGTGTCCTTTAAGTCAAGGGTGGTGTAGCAATCTCCTGGATCCAGGGAGGGAATGATCGAGCACAGGGAGACCATGTGGAACTTGAGCTTTCATACAAAACTTGTTCAGTCGCTGCAAGTCCAGGATGCGTCTCAGGCCCCCTTTCGCCTTCGGTATTAGGAAATATTGGGAGTAGAAGCCCTTGCCCCTGAGCTCTCGAGGGACTTCCTCCACCGCCCCTGCCTCCATGAGGGACTTCACTTCTTGAATTAGAAGTTGCTCGTAAGATGGGTCTCTGAAGAGGGACGGGGAGGGGGCTGGTGGGGCGGGAGGGAAGAAAACTGGATAGAATATCCCCTCTCTACCGTGCGGAGCACCCAACTGTCCGACGTGATTCGGGACCAGGCACAGTAGAAAGGGGACAGACGTGACCCAAAGGTAGGGGTAGAAGGATCCAGAGTCTCGATAGGTAGGTCGCTCTCGACCATACCATCAAACAGGGGGCCTGGGCCTCGATGACGGCCTCGATTGACCGGACGCCTGGCCGGAGGGGTGGCGCTGGTGACGCCTCCTGCCATTTCTGCCTCGCCTGCACCCTAGCTCCCGGCGAGTCTGAGGCTGGTAGGGGTGTGGGGCCGCCTGCAGCCTAAACTGCCTGCGCTGGGTCGCAGGGGTATGCAAGCCCAGCAAGCAAAGTGTGGCCCTCGAGTCCTTTAGGCTATGGAGACGCTTGTCTGTTTTTTCGGAAAACAGCATCTGCCCCTCGAAGGGGAGGTCCTGAATGGTCTGCTGGACCTCATAGGGAAGGCCTGAGACCTGGAGCCAGGCTCCCCGCCTCATGACCAGGCCCGTGGCCAGGGTGCGCGAGGCTGTCCACCGTATCTAGGGCTGCCTGGAGAGAGGCTTAGGAGATCAGTTTCCCCTTCTCCACCAGGGCTGAAAACTCTGACCTCGAGTCCTGAGGAAGGAGCTCCATAAACTTCGACATGGCTGAACACGTGTTATGACCATATCAGCTTACGATCGCCTGTTGGCTGGCAATACAGAGTTGTAGGCCTGCCATAGAGTCCACCTTTCTACCAAAGAGGTCGAGTCTTTTGGCATCCCTGCTCTTTGGTGTTGACCCCTGAAATACTTGACACTCCCGTTGGTTGGCTGCGTCCACCACCAGGGAGTCCGGGGGTGTGTGAGCGTACAAGTGTTCGTGCCCCTTAGAGGGGACGAAATAACGCCGCTCCGTTCTCTTGGCAGTAGGGGCCAGTGAGGCTGGCGTCTGCCATAAGGTGCGGGACACATCCGCTATGGTCTTGATTAATGGAAGAGCCACCCTGGATGGCCCTGAAGGAGCCAGGATGTCTACTACCGGATCCACGTCCACCTTGATTTCTTCAGCCTGGATTGCGAGGCTCTGAGCTGCTCGCCGGAGCAGTTGTTGGAGGATCTGAGTGTTCTCCAAGGCCGGTGCCACAGTAATGCCCGAGACTGCTTCTTCCGGGGAGGAAGACGAAGAAATTACTTGGATCGGCCCTTCCTCAGGTGCACGTAGCCCTTCGGGGTCCTGCGGCACACGGTACTGTGGTTGCAGGGCTGGTTCCGATTCTGAATCTGCCACTGCGACCGGTACTGGGGTCACCAGTGGTGTATCGGGGGGTGCCTGTTGAGCCCGAACTGTAGTCACTGCTGGTGCCGCTGCCCGACTAGGGCGTGCTGAACTTGAATATGGCACACCCCTGCCCGGCGATGGTGCCAGTGGAGGAGGCAACTGCGCCGGGGCCACCGACGCCGAGGAGACCGAGGCCAACCTTGATAGAGGACCAAACACCTGGCCTACTGACTGGTGGTAGGCCCAGGGGGTCCAAAACAGCCACTGTGAGGGCGGATGCCATTGCTGCTGCCACTGTGGGTAACGCTGGAGGCTCACCCCCGAAACCGATCTCCTGCTCCGCGACTAGCTGGAGCGGTAGGAATCTGCCTCTGAGTCTGAAGTCTCTGAGTAAGAGGACCTGGGGGGAGCAGCAGCCGGTGCTGTTGGAGAGCGATGCTGAGGCAGCGGGGAGCCTCTTATCTGGTCTGGTGCCGCCCTAGTGGCGCGGTGTGGGGAGGGAGGCGACAGCATGGCCGGCATGCCCCTCGATTGTACTGGGGGACGGGCCGTGGTAGGAAACTTCCTACTACAGTGCTGGGAGGCCGGCGCCAGGAGTCCCATCAAGTCTGAGGCCGCCTCAAATGTCTCCGTGTCGAGGGGAGGCGCAAGTCTCCGCTGAGGTCCAGAGATCTACGCCAGTCCGGACTCAACCGCCCTCTCTGCGGTGCGGGGGTTGACGGAGCAGCCAAGGGCTGTAGCCCAGCCTGTCTGCTTGCACCAGCGGACAGTGTCAGCCTCTGGGGGTCCTGGTGGGGTGACCGTTGCCTCACCGGCTTCCTCTTCTTAGTGGGCACCGGAGATGGTGAGCGGTGCTGCACTGAGGCCGACTTCCTATGACCCGACTCCGTTTGGTGCCAGGTTTTAGATGACTTGGGCTGGGCCCTAAGTCCTGATGCCGGTGCCAGGGCGCTCCGCACTGAGGAAGACGTGCTGGGCACCGCCTCGGCCAGTTCCAGGTCTGAGGGTAGCCGCAGAGCAGCCTCCATCAGGAGGACGCTAAGTCTTTGAGCTCTGTCTTTGAGAGTTCTTGGGCAGAAACCCCTGCAGATAAAGCACCGGTCCTTTTTGTGGCCCTCTCTGAGGCACCTCAAACAAGCAGAGTGCGGGTCACTCTTGGGCATGAATTTCCCACAGTCCTTGCAAAGTTTAAACCCAGGGGACCTGGGCATGTCCCAATGGGTGACGAAAACGTGGGGCGGGACCCCCAGCTACCAAGAACTATATACAAATGACCTAAGTAAACTAACTATATACTAACTATATACATGGACTATACACGAGGATAGGACACTGCTAACTTGCTACGCAAGAGAAGTTCCAGCTAGCCATCACCAGTGGTAAGAAGGAACTGAGGGGGTGGAGGGTCGGCGGGCCCCTTTATAGGGCACCGTAGTGGCACCACTCCAGGGGGCGCCAGGGCTGACCCTACGGATGCTGCTAGGGGGAATCTTCTGGCTGGTGTGCACACGGCATGCACACACATGCTTGGAATGGACATGAACAACCACTTGAAGCAGCAGCAGAGGTGCCACCCTCCTGAGTTCCTGAAGGGTGCTTGACATGCCCCCCTCTGCCATAGGCCCCACCCCCACCTCACCTCTTCCACCAAGATTCCACTTCCAACCCTTCCTGCCCTCCTCCTGTCCCTCCCGCCACCTCTTCCTGCCCCAGATCCTCTCCCTTCCCCCCAGCACCTCTGGCACACCACTGAACAGCTGATTGTGACAGGCAGGAGGGCTGTGGGGGAGGCGGGGAGCTGATCCTTGGGGCTGCCAGTGGGTGCTGAGAACCCACTATTTTTTTCTCATAGGTGCTCCAACCCCAGAGCACCCACAGAGCCGGCATCTATGAATAAAGGTCCTATCCTGTGTTGCTTTTTTCATTCTTCCACTCTTGGAGATCTCATCCAGTCTCCTTTCAGAAATTGCCAATGTTATTCTCTCACTGGCCACAAGGGGTCAATGTTGTCCAAAGCTATACTTGTCACTGGCGCTAACCCTGTGCTGCCTGAAGAATAAGACAAGATCCAGGAGTTGATTCTAATGCTCCCTGACTCCCAGCCACACCTCTCCTCGACACACACCTGGTATCTCAATCAAGAAGTAGTATTGTCACATAGTGTGGTGACTGATCACTCCAATGTCTGCTACTTGTGGTTTAAACCTACCAGGATGGGCCGTCTCTGAACTCTTTTTGTTTGCTGGTCCCACAGAGCTCAACTTTGGTGAGCTTCAGACAGCAGCAGATCTGCTTGCAAATGCCTCTGATTGATCCTCATGGGTATGTTATTCCACAGCAGGGAGCGGGGTCCCTCAGTGGGTCAATCCTCAGCTGGTGTAACTCCACTGACTCCAATGGAGATATATCCATTTACTCCAGCCCAGCATTTTGGAAAAAAAAAAGTTTATCTGCTGCTGAGTGATCAGGGCCATTAGATGCTCCTTTGTTAATAAACAATGCAGAAAAGACAATGGG
The DNA here is from genome assembly GCF_003597395.2 of Chelonoidis abingdonii. Classification (NCBI taxonomy): domain Eukaryota; kingdom Metazoa; phylum Chordata; order Testudines; family Testudinidae; genus Chelonoidis; species Chelonoidis abingdonii. The sequence continues at coordinate 92,777,641 of NC_133775.1, forward strand.
ATAATCTATTCTCTCTCTGAAGAACCCTCAAAGTCACAAGACCTGAGATTTGTTTAAAAACTGAATCATGAAGGATGTTTCCTTATCCGAAGGATTTTCAAACTCAGCTACAGGGCTGAGTTTGAAAAGATATAACGCAGTCATTGTCTTCAGCAGATCATGTGAAATGCTGCCAATGTCAAAAACAAACACTCCAATCTTTGGTCTGAATAAAAGCTTTTCAAGCTTTTGGCAGTGAGTTTCACTGACCATGGCTGTTTTGAGTATAAACAATTTAAAATTGTGGTCGGTTGATTTTTCATTGCGATTATTACAATACATTTATACCAAATTGTTAAAAGGGCCCAATTCTGAGACTGATTCCTACTGAAGCCAATAGGGCTTGGGAGCTGAGGCCATCTTGTGAGATTGAACTTTGTCAGAAACATAAAAACATAAGAGCAGCCATACTGGGTCCATCTAGCCCAGTATCCTGTCTTCCGACAGTAGCCAATGCCAGGTGCCCCAGAGGGAATGAACAGTACAGGTCATCATCAAGTGATCCATCCTCTGTTGCCCATTCCCAGCTTTTGGCAAACAGAGGCTAGGGACATCATCCCTGCCCATCCTGGCTAATACCAATTGATGGACCTATCCTCCATGAACTTATCTAGTTCTTTTTTTAACCCTGTTATAGTCTTGGCCTTCACAACATCCTCTGGCAAAGAGTTCCACAGACTGACTATGCGTTGTGTGAAAAAATACTTCGTTTGTTTCAAACCTGTTGCCTATTAATTTCTGAAAAAAACACCGAGCTTTGAAACCCTGACTCCAGTGAACTCACTGCAAGTTTTGCTTGCCTCTGACAACAAAAGGGCCAAGATTTCACCAAAAATGTCTCATTTTCCAGGTTGCCAGTCTGCTGTGTTCACAGACTTGATCCAGGGCCCAGTCTTGCAGATCCTACTCATGTAAATAAAGCTCTGCACAAATGAAACCCTGTATTAACATTTATGAAGAAACCAGAGGGTCAGAGACAAAACGACTTTTACACTTCTAGCCTCTAGGAAACCTACCATTTTCCTATTTTCCTTTCACCATTTATACAGCTCAATCTGTACGCTTTGAAAAACTATGCAGATTTCTTTTCTAGGTCTTTAAATAGGGAATGAAACATTAGAAAAGAGGCACTTAAGCATTCCCATTGACATGAAAAAGACAATGCTTTTGTGCTGAACCAACTCCTGCTGACTGTAGCATGGATCTTAGGCCTCTAGTTAGACAGTACTCTGCACAGATCTATTTTTGCACATAAATGTCCCCTTTAAGATGGGAAAGCCGCACTTTCAAAATGAATAATCATCCGAATGCTCTTCCTCGAAACAGCATGGGACAGACTCCCATGCTGGCCTGTATTTCTGATTGGACTTCTTTTTTTTTTTTTAAAAGATCCATTTTCCATAAAGTTTTCTGCATCTCACCTTCCATTACAGTTTAGGAATTTTCCTTTTGATTTCACTCAGGATATTCCATTGTTCAGTGTCCTCAATGCATGCAAATGTAACATCTCTACTGTCCAGGAATTCTAGCAGAAAACTCTTCACTTGTTTTCGGAAGCCTTGGCAGAAAGAGGCAATGGTAGATGCTCCCCTACTCTTCTTCTTTCAAACTTGACTCTTTATGCATTATACATGCAAGGTGTTCTCAGAAGTATATTTATAGATGCTACTGAAGTAGCGCTAATGGGCTGAGTGACATTTTGTCAGTGCTATGGATACTAATGAGCTGATAATATGGATTTAGGCTTGTTTGGACTTTTCAGTTAATTAATGTTTGAGAGGTGGAAACTGTAAATGTCCAGTAGCTTTATTTTACACAATGCACAGTCATATTAACTTGGTCATGCGCTGTGGTTCAGATCAGCGAAATATTAAATAGGTAATTATACAACAGAACACCGAGATCCCTTAGGAAAATATCCTTATGTAAGCATGAGGTTTTGTCCTCGGTATCACCTTGTTTCTATGATAATGGTCAGAATATCCTTGAATCTGACAGTTTGTGCTCACTTTCCTACTATTATATTAATCAATTTCAGTCTCTCTGCTGCTTTGGCTCGATAGTTTTTTCAGTCTCTGTTACTTATGCAGAGTGGGACCGATTCTCCTCTCACGCTGCTGGTAGTCAGAAGTAATTCCGCTAATATCATCAGAATTACAGCTGCATAAAACTGGTGTGGGAGGGGAACTGGCACCAGTGTATTTAAAACAGTCTTGAAGCCCTCAGTCAGGAAAAAACTTCCACTCATATCAATGAGTTCTTCCTGATTAAGGGACTTCAACTTTTGACCCATACTGCATAAATAATACAAGGGCTCAAATTCTGCTCAGAACCATGTTCATCATTGAGTTAAAGGTTTGTAACTGATAGAAAAATTTGGTTCACAAATACTTGCCATTGACCAAGTGTGTTTAATGCTGACGACCAGGTCCTTAGCTGTGTAAACTGGAGAAGTGAAGCACCAAGACACACAGAGAAGAATTCAGTGAAGCTACACCACCTGCTCTGAATCTGGCCTTATAGTATTTGATAATATGATGCAGGAGGCTGAATGTATTAGAGTCCATTAACCCCTTTCTGCAGCTTTAAAAACCCCAAACAGCTGCAAAATCATCAAGCAAGCAAAGCCATGTTTTCTGTTTGAGAGTTTATTGAACTGCTTAAAGAAGAAAGAACATAGATGAAAACTTCTCTGAAAGAAATGCAAGGTGATTTAAGGAAATGTATTTGACTAGTCATGTTCTAGGGATGTTCTGCTTTGCTGAAAGTAGTGCTGTGTCATCTGACAGATCCTGCTTATGACAGACTAGAGTCACTAGAGAGGGTGGGAGCTCAGAGAAAGATTTAAACACCAAAAAAATCAATTAAGACATTCAACAAATTTCAAGTTAAATATTTCCTTATCTGTTATAGTGCTCTATCTCCTGTTTCCCCTACTTCAAACCTCTTCCTGAAAGCCAAATCTTCAGTCCACAGAGGATGGGCTGAGACTGCCTTCAGAGCCCACAAACACTACATCCTAATTCAAGGGGTTGCTTCTTTCAGACTTGAGGGTCTTTTTGTCCCAGGAAGCCAAGTTCTCCATCTCCACTTTATTTCTCTGCTCCTTCCCATCAGTCTTTTCTACCAGCACTTGTCTTCTCCACCGGGCGGCTTTAAATGTAACAAACACACTCACGACAACTACAAAAACTGAAACTAAAAGGGACGAGGTCAATGTTGTCCACCACTTATACGTGGAATCCAGCGCTCCAGGAACTGGCAAAACAAACAGGGAAGAAGAGCAAAGATGCTAAACCTAGGACATGGTTCTGGACCAATTCTGCACCGGTTTCCCCTACTCCCCTCCAGCCCCACTAGCATCACTCAGGATCTAACTCAGCACAGACTATAGCCCCATTGATTGGGCCTGAATTTGTAAATTAGTGGCCCAGATTGTAGGATGATGTGAGGTGGCTTTGTGCCAAACTGCTGATGCACTTAGGTCTTACCTAAAGCTGGCACAGCAGACCATGCATGCAAAGATCACCCCAAACTTCTGATGGCGTAAGAGCAGCATAGCTGGTCCTACACAGCTCATCTCCATTGTACAAAGTGTGGCCAAAGGTTCCCTACACTTCACTGATCCCAGCTTCTTTGGAATGTTGGCAGTCGGTGTAACAGACGCTGGGATGCTGAGTCAGCAGACAAAGATAAGTCTACAGTGCACTCAGAGGGGTAAATGCAGCTTGAGTCTGCACTAGCTTTAATCTAGCTAGCACAGCTCAAAATAGCAGGGAAGGTATGGTGGCACTGGCACAGACTATCAACACTAGAACACACCCACAGTTCTCAGTGAGCTTATTTAGCCTGTGCTACTGCTTCTTTTTAGCCACACTAGCTAGGTTAGTGTTGGCACATCTACACAAGTGTGATCCCACCTCCACCTGCACTGTAGAGATGCCCCGAGTCCAGGATCAGGGGTGCATTGTGGCTGGTGTGTCTTGTAAAACACATTGAGACTCCTCTCTATACCAACCCAAGACCCTGGCTGGGTGCAGGAAGTTCCTGCAGAGGGAGAGGAATCCTGCTCAGGGCGTGGAGCAGCAGATGAGCTTTGGAAAGCTTGCACCTCAGGCACCCCTCTGATATGTCACTGTACATGGCACAGCATGAGGAGGGCTATTAAAAACACTGTGAATCATACGCAGGGTGTACTCTCACCTGGGGCTCCCTTGCAGATCCACGAAGCCCGTTCAGAGCAGGCAAAGGAAATGAAGGTTCCAGATACGGGTTCAATCTGCACACACAAATCTTGAACTGCTTTGAAACCCCTGCAAAGCAAAACAAAGCAATGGAACTCACTTTTACATGAGTCTGCATTTCCAACTCATGAGCGAAAGTCAATACAAACACACATCTCATCTGTATTCCCATGCCGCTCCTCAGAGAGGGGGGAAGAAAAGGGTAAAAGATGAAGGAGGTGGAGTTGAGGTATTGAGAAGAGGTTCCGGGGGAAGATGGGTGGGATGTGTTTACTGTCACTTTTTAACCCGTGGACTAAGCCTAGAGCCCTTTTAATAAGCACAGTTAGAAAGAAATCTAAATCAACTACCCTTAGTTAGTTAATTAAATACATTAGCTGTCATGGCCCTGATCATGCCCGCAGGTTCACACTTGTATCAGCTTCATCAAAATTTTACTTCCTGTGCTTGCACAGGAAAGTGCAGAAAATGATTTCTCCAAAATCTTCTGACAATCAAAATCCCCCAAGATTTCAAGGTACAAAGGTCATGTGTGAAAAACAAGACAGCTGTATTAAATCCCCATCATTCACCAATGACTGCACTCAGGATAGCCACCATCATCACTTTGTATAAAAAGACAGGACAGATCCTTAGTTGGTATAAGTTGACACAACTCCATATGGCCCTATAACTGTCTGAAATGCTTGAACAGAGACTATGAGATCAGTTTCACTCATTTGTTACCGTACTGTCCTTTCCCAGCCGAATGCTGTAACCATCTCAAGACAAATGCATCCAGAGTGGTGTCAATATGAAGGATTTCCTTTTCCAAAAGCAGCTGGCACCTTAGACCATAACTGCAATTTGCACAGAACTTTCAGTCCACTCTGATCAAAATATTCAACAATGCCTTGTGGAAAAGGCACAATAATCAAGATATGCTCAGTCAGGTCAAAAGCCAATTAGTAATCTCACCTCATCATGGGAGATCATTCTGCAGCCGTGTTTCCTGATGGGATCCTTTATAAGGTATTTGCTCAATCCACAGCAATAAAACCAAATAACACAGTTGCAGTTTGATACATTACTTGGTATCTCACAGACCCAGCAGCCACGAAACTAATAGCTTGGACCTCAAAATATTGGTTTAGGGAGGTGTGTATTCATGCCAGCTACACTAGAGGGCAGAGTACAGAGCCTGAATTTTGGGACAATCTGCATAAGGACTGCAGAACTGAGCCCTCAAAGAATACAGATTTATTTCTCTTTATAGGGTGAATATATTTAAATATCTGAAATATGGCCAAGACAAACCCCCCCTACGATCTTACCACCCTTAAATAAAGGAAAGGTGAACAGAATGAGAAATGGGAACTGCTTATTTTACCAACGAGGCGCTGCTCTATCTCCATCAGGCATGATCCACGAGTTTGACTGGAGTTTATAGCTCAGGCTGCCAAGCCAGCTTTTTCTAGTGATGACTTTAGCTATCCATCTCTGCAAAGAATTAGCAGAAGCAGCATTTGGGACATACATTGTGGCTAAAATATATACTAAATGCAATCATTAACCATCAAACACAGCCTCATTTCTTTGGATGAATGGTATATAGGTGCACACATTTCCAGCTGAGGATTTGGCCCATTACTCTTGGATTCTCTTTTTAACTGGTATTGAGAACTAGCTTAACATATTAAGGACCAATTCTGCTCCTGTTGAAATCAAGTAGAATTTTTCTATTAGTTTAAATGGGAGCAGGTTTAACTATATGTAGCTGTTCACCAGTGTTCAAAGCAAACATTAGTTACAAGTACATAATGAAGTATTATACCTGGTATCTATTGTTAAAAGGGGTGCTGTCAAGCAGCTGAGGGCCAATTCTGACTTACTTTACAATGGTTCTAGTTGGGTACGAATGTTCTCCAGATCCCAGCACTATCTAACTTCTGTCTATAGTGCCATCCCCACATTATCATCTAACCACTACCAGATAACTGCATGGTGAGGTTTCTAGTGGACTTCACAGTGTCTTCTGCTCTCCCTGACTTGGTTCTATCTCCAGGGCCGAACTTTTGCAAAAATCCACCATTCGGTTGTTGAGAAATTGAAGACAAATTAAAAAATAACCACTCCTGATGTAGGACCTACATAGCTAAATCTTGATATCCCTGTTAATTTTCATTCTGTCCCTACTCAGGCAAAACTCCCACTGACATCAAGTGGGACTTTACCTGAATAAGGACCTCTAGCTTTAGCTCAGTATTATTATTTTTTATATTACGGTAGCACATAGGAGATCCAGTCATGAAGTAGGACTCCATTGTGCTTAGGCACTGTCCAAACAGAACAAGAAGATGCTCTCTGCCCCAGAAAGCTTACAATTTAAGTACAGTTTGTGATCTGTTACTTCATATCCACCCAGCTGGCTGATGGATTACAAGATAACTAACAAACCCTATCTCCAGAAATCCTGGCATCACCGAACTATGGATGGGGGTGCTCCCTTAAGTGAATAAGAAATGGAAGCTGATGTTGGCACACAAATAAATGAGCAAAAGAACAAGGATCATGTTGGCATGTGATCCATAAAATACATAAAAGAAAAACTAATCAGTGTTTTTAAGAAGATAAAAGGGATCCAATAAGTTGAGATTAATATTATTTCAACGTTTCAGACACAATGGAATGCAGAGCAATACATATTTAAAGACTAGCGAAAACCTCAACAGCACCTCTTCATTAACTATTAACAATCTGATACTCATATGACTGACCTGTTCTTCCGTGTTGTTTAATTTTATCAGTTGTGCCCCTTGGAACCGACTGCACATGAACTCTGCTTCACTCTTATTCAGCACCCCATATGGAGGAACATAGTAACAATTTCCATTCCAGTACTTCCAAGAGGCAAAACATAACTTGCTTGTAAGGCCTTTTTGAAACATGCAGACACACAAATTAAAGGTGCAACACACACTATGCACTATTAGGCAGGAAAAGATATTATATAGTTGTTTGCAACTTAAAGACATATTGCACATGATTTCCTATATAATTGTAGTATGTTATGTGCATGTAGCATACAGTAATACAGGACAAAGTATATTTTAGTAGCCCATTAGTTGTGGTTTGCTTTAGTCACTCTGGTGTTTTATTAGCAGGCCACTAAACGGTGCCTTTTTCGTATCTTGTTAGATAGTATTTGACTCTTTAAAAATATTTACAACAATTGCTGATGTTAATTTATGGAGGCATTTTTCCATTCTGAGAAATCATGCAAAGTAGAAAGGTAACAGAGGACAGGAAAGGGAAAAAAAATCCCTTTTTCCTATTATTTTTCCTCCTTTGCCAATCCTGTGATATCACAGCCATTACAAGGGACCTTAAAGAGACAGTGTCAACTTAATAGTCAATTTAAAAAAATGCTAAGAGTAGTTTCAGGTAGAAACGCCGCCCTTGCTTCTAAACCCCCCCGATAAATGTAGTGGCTTTACAACAACACATTACTATGGTCTACATTTTTTTCTCTTCCTTGTCATTGTGTGAAACCCCCATTAATAACAGTGGAATCTCCCAGAGCTAAGGAAAGAGGGAAACAATGTAAATAAAGTGCTGTCAAATGGATAAAACCTGACAAAACATAGAAAAAATCACAGACATTTGTTTTCTTACTCCCTCTATTGTAAATGTCAGCATTGCCCCTTACAATCATATATATATTATTTTAGAGCAGTGTGATTTCATACCCTGGGATGATATCAGTAAAGTTGCCCAACCAAGCCATATGTGGTTTTTAAAGAAAGGCACACAGGACACCTTTCATAACTTATTTTGCACCCAGAGCATCAGTCTCTAGGCGCTTTAACAAAAATTAGGCAGTCAATATTTTTACTGAAAATGGTTCACATTGAAGAAAGCGCTGAGTCCATCACTATTCAGAAAAGCACCTGAACAAATGCATAACATTAACTTTAAGCATGTAAAAGTCTCATTAACATACTCACATGCTTTCCCAAATAGATATGCTTTCTTGAGTCCGGACCAATAAGGGTCTGATCCAAAGCTCATTCAAGTCAATAGGAGTCTGAACACCATTCCTTACTCCCACCCACACACTGATCATAAACACCTAAATCCTGCTAAATGGACTCCACCAAACAGACTCTCTCAATGTCAACAGAAACTATTCATATAATGTCCACATCAAAATGTCCAACGTCAGCAGGAAAAAAGCCTGATTTTTCTTCAGCTGCAGTACTTACGGTATTCACAGAGTTCTAATTTCTTCCTTTCTTGACATGTCACTGTACCATCACACAGCCCTGTGAGTCTATTGCACACGGTATGATTGAGACAGGTGGGACATTTCTTTTGACAATAAGCACCATAGTATCCTTTGCTGCAAGCTGAAAGTAATTAAAAAAACCACACATCTAAATTTAGCTTCCATTTTTGGCATATCTTGAAAATTTAAATCATTTTTTTAAAAAGAAAAATAAGGACAAAATGCCAAGTTACCTTGAAATATAATATAGTAAATTTGCTTGATATAGTAAACTTTAAACTTATACTGTCAACATGCTTTATAGGAATTATTTTATTTTTTTCCATTTCAGTTACAAACTTCCAAGGAATACAGAAAAATAAAAACAAACAACTAAAAAGTAATCAGCAATGCCTTCATTTCTTTTTCCATGCACAAATTTACAGTGCTATAGCATTATCTTTTTCTTAATATATAGCACTAACAAGACGACAATTACCACTTCTCAAGTACACAGCATCCCGTCTGTTTTTGCTGAAGATCAGTTCTTTACCAGTGACTGGTATGTAACGCTTTCCCCAGTAGGTGACTCCAGAGCAATCTGCTTTTAAAATACAGGCTGACAGAGCAAACTCCAAGGATGAATATGTATCTCCCCCTAAAGGCTTAGTAAGCAGCCTTCTGGAATATTTCCAAAACATGCTGTCACCTGAAAGATTTTTAGAAAAGCATCCATAATTTTGTCTTTGCATTTTACAGATTGAATCCTTGTACTACACTTTCCTTCACTGGGCAAGATGGGGGCGCTGAGGAACAGCAAGAAATAGCATTCACATTTTCTGCATATGGCAAGTTAGTTAATTGCTTTAAAGACTTCATCTAAAAAACTGACACACAGTAAACCAGGGGTAGTCAATAGGAGGACCACAAGCCAAATCCGGACTACCAGATGCATCTGAACAAACCCCAAAATCTTTTTATTTACTTATCATTATTGTTATTATTTCTATTATTATTTTCTCTGGAGTCTGGATCTTGACTATACCTTGACCAAGAAATTTGGACCTTGACAAGAAATAATTGACTATCTCTGCAGTAAACCCACGGATCTCCATTTACTTACCTGATAACAATGAAGGGTTGAGCCAAGCTTGCTGGGATTCAAACTTGTGGTTCCTAGGTGTCTAGGGGTTTCAAACCTGAGGCTGAGGGTACTATTAGACACTAATTCCTGCCCTGGTTTCTCTGTTCTTTTGTAACAAATATCTTAATGGCAATATAAACATATGGAAAAGAATAAGAGGGACATATTGGGTGACCTAATGGATCAGCTGAACATATGGGAACCAAGAACACACACGTTGCTAATCTGTTATTTCCATATATGTATCCAGCTTTCACACCAATGAACAGTCAATCCACACAAAATCTCGACCCCTCCGAGCTTATGTCAAGATAGGAACCAGGATAATATTCTACCAATAATAACCTGAGAAACAGTCACACTTGTAATAAAATCAACGATTTACCCAAGATGGCCACACAATCTCACACGCACATGGTGCTGTAGGTTGTGTAACAGAGTTTAACAATGTGATCAATGCAAACTCAAGCAGGTCTGTCAATCTATCTAGTAGAGGGCAGTGTTAACATATGCACCCTGAAGAAAGGAAGACAGGCACACATATAACAGTACAATTCAAATAAGTGCAATTCATTGTCTAGGACTACAGAACAATTTTAATATGCTATTCTGCAATTTCATTTTGCCATTTCCATGCCCCCATTCCCACCCCCACATTTCTTGCGTTCACAAAAACAAAAATTTAGCTGCAAAAACCACACCGTTTTGGATGTTTTTGAAAGAGAAACAACCTTGCTCAAAAATGGGCACAAATTTTGAACATTTAAAATTACACTGTGAATCTCACATGCTCCTCCATCAGCTCAGAGACCCACTGAGCTACAGCAGCTGACAATGGTCTTCCTGAGCAGTGCAAAGCACTGTTTTATAATTAGATGCAGCTTGTCTGCTGGATCACAGGCAGTCACTGAAAACCATTTTTCAAAGCCAGCCACACCTGTTGACTTTTTACATTTATTTGGCATCATTCCCTTTAAAAACCTAAATCCAGACTAAAGTGACCTTGTCTGTCTAGTTCAGGTTCTGTTCATAGGACTGGATACATTAAATTCTCCCAGACTGCTGTCATGTTTCTCCTTTTGGTAAATAAATCAAATGCAAGACTATTAAATTTAATACAAACTGATGCTATTAGCCTCTTGTTTGCTCCAGACTCAGCATTCTCATTTAAATGTGGCAAGATCTGTAAAATAAAGGCAGTCGGGGACTGACTTAAACAAGTCTGACATTTCCTCGAATCCAACACTTCAAGTTCAGAGGCTTTTCTATAAAATATAATTAGCAGAGCGTGATCTTTGCTTTTCTGTTTTGTGTGTGCGGATGATAAGAGCTGCAAATCAGATGCTGCTTGACAATTCTGAATAGGAAGAGTTGGCTAAAAGCCTGACCCCTAGCTGGAGTTCAAGGCACCTTCAGAAGCCTAGTATTACTTAATACTAGGCTTTGGTATCAACTTACTGTTAGATTGTGACTAGAACTGGGCGAATTTTTTTTGGCGAATCAGAAATTCACCAAAGAAAATGCATTTTTCAGGACACTAAAACAAGTTGCACATTTAAGTTGAATTTGAATAGTTTCGACTGAAAAAAATGGCAGAAAAAAGTCGCATCTCTTAAAACCGGGTGAGCCCAGCATTGTCTCCAATGATTTTTCCCGCAACTGAGGTGGGAAATGTGAAGAAAAATGTATAAATAGGTTAAAAGAAAACTCTATTTCTACTGTTAATCTAAGAAACTAAAACTGAAGGGAAAGAAAAAGAAAACTTTTTTTAAAAAATAAATGGCTCTGTAAAGTCTAATCAAACTATCTAAGCTAAAACTACTACGTAAACTATTTTCTTTTCTAGTGATTTTCAAAGAGGCGGCACTACTACTGAGCTGCGTCTGCAGCTGAAGACAGCAGAGAGGGAAGTGAGGGGGTCGAGTTGTGCACACGTTACAAGAGGCGCCAACGACAATGTTTGAGAGAGCTGCTGCGCACGCACGCACCCCAACCGAGTACTGCTACCTAAAATATCTAATCTCCAGCGCAGGGACACACTGACACCTAAAGTGGAGCACTCACAGAGACACTACGTGAAGAAGAAACCATAACTTAGCCCTGGTCTACACTGGGACATGGGGGTGGGGTGATCTAAGTTAAACAATTTCAGCTACATAAATAAAGTAACTGAAGTCAACACAGATTGACTTACCGTGGTGTCTTCACTGCAGTGAGTCAACTGCGGCCGCTCCCCCGTTAACTCTGCTTGCGCCTCTTGCGGTGCTGGAGTACAGGAGTCAACGGGAAAGGGCTCGGGGGTTGATTTATCATGTCTAGACTAGAAGCGAAAAATTGATCCCCACTGGATCGATCGCTGCCCGCCAATCCGACAGGTAGTCTAGACATACGCTTAGTTTAAGTCCAAAATTACCTGAATTTGATTTCGGTTAAACCACCAAACCAACGTTACCAATTATTTGCTCAACTCTAATTGTGACTAGACCCACACAGTCATGTGGAGGAGTAAGGATATCCACCACTACTGTTTAGTGGTTTGAGTTAGTACTACCCAGGTCTTAGTATTCTATGCTCTGGGGAGCTGTCTGATTGTATGGGGGAAGAGGGAGTTAGCTGCACCCTGAAAGGGACTGTAGTACATTTCTCCTCCTCCACTGCACTGACAAGGTGCCCTGGAAAGAACTGCTTCTCTGCAGAATGCTGCTTCCCAGGAAGCTTCTAGTGGCAGTGCAACTGTGCAACCAGGGTGAGCATAAAACATGCAATCTGGCCCTTTACAAGAAGGTTGTTCATACTGAGTCACCAACTTCATGTCCTTGACTTTTGGTTTTGCTGCTGTAAAGAGATTTCCTATCTTCAGAACTGACCCAGGCTGACACCGCTTAGCTTGTAAGGGATGTGCCATTCACAGCACTAGATGGCTAGGGCCACAGGCAAGTTTTATGAACAATAGCTAAACTGATCAATTTCACTTTTGGCCCAATTCTGTCACCCTTACTGACTCTGCCAAGTATCTACTCTGTGAGCAGTTCAACCTTTGTAAATAGCAGAATCAGGCCCTATATATTTGCCATACACAGATGTCAACCTACAAAATATATGGTATAGCAACATACTTCAGCCAGGGCTTTTTCTCCTGGAAGAGTAAGATGAACACCTCCCGAATGGTTAGCCCACGGAATTCTCTCTTACCTTCCCTTCTTTCACAAACCCAAAAAGCCAGAGAAGAACAGTTAACTTGGTTCAAGCTCCCATTCGCATTCAGCTGACCACAACTATCTGGAGCAGTACTTTTGGTGAGGTTTACCCTGAACAATTAAAAGCACATAGCAGTGGATGTTAAACATCACATCAGATGAAAGAGAGCCGGGTTTTGGCACTAAGACAAATATATGATTTCAGAAGTATTGTAGTTATATTAAACCTCATGAAAAGACGCATAACAAATCCAGGCGAGCTAAATTTTCAGTCAGTCATTTGAGTGCTCGAAGCAGCAAGTAGGGCCCAAATGTCCATTTTATGCACTCACATACAGGATTTAGAGTCTTGCCTTAGATATGTGTATCCTCTATAGGCCTTTTTAGCCTTCCACTTCTCTCTCCTGAGTGATACTCACTCAATGTTTTTTCTTCTTATTTCAGTTTCCAAGATAACTTTCTTACTTCCCAATGACTCCAAGCACATTTTCCCCAGGATGTTCCTATATTCCTTATCCTTTTCACTCTGTCATATTAGACCCACTTTTGCAGCTCCCTCTAGTTTAGCCCTTAGTCTCCAAACCACTCTCTAGATACCAAACTCCATATATGTTTTGGGATCCAGAAAGCACAGCATTAACCAAGACACAAGGTCAATATGAAAACTGTTATGGCTATGGACTCCTCATAAGCAGGCAAAGACCCAAGATCAAGGCTAGAGGCAGTTGCCATATTGTGAAACTGATTTCCAGTGGAGGTGGCTATCAGTGGTGGACAGTGATCCATGTCACAAAAATACATTCTTGCAACCAGCCATTCCTGGTAGCCTCAGGAGAGAGAAAAAAGACACTGTGGGCCAAGTTGTCTGGAGTTGTCCTGCCCCGGAGGTAGTTCCCCATATTTCAGATGGAGAGATGGTGCAGGATGGGGAAAGGGGGCAAGAGCATGGTCCCCAGTGAAGCCATGGTCCCTAAGCATAGGGATGGCAATTGGCCCGTGTGGAAGGAAGGCTCCTGGTCCCGAATTATCATGGAAACTACATTATCTCTTACATCCAGAGATGGTCCCTCCATGGTCCCTGCTGCTGCCGCTACTGGGTCTACTCTGTGGATGAAAGGAGGAACTCCTCTCATAAGGGACATGCGCAGAAAGCCACTTCACAAAGAAGCTAGTAGAAATTTCAGGCTGGAGAGTGATTTTGAAAGGCACAAACGGCTTTTAGGCAACCAGCTCCCACTGAAAGTCATTGGTGGTCAGGAACTTAAATGGCATATGTGCCTTTGCAAACCTCCCTGCAGATCCCCAGCTGGTGTAAACTGGCATAGTTTCATTTAAGTCAATAGAGTTATGACAATTTACATCAGCTGAGGATCTGGCTCTTGGGGTGAAAAGTGTTTTAAAAACCCCATTAGATGTGTAGTCTGTTTAACCCCCATGTTTATGAAATCAGCATGGTAGCCTTACATGACACGCTGATTCTTCCTGCTTGATTTCTCCACATCGCTTTGCAAGGCACCCAACGAGAAAATCCAAACAGGTTTCCGTAACACTGAGGTTATCCAGGCCTGCAAGTTAGAAGTACACTTATGTTAGAGAACTAAGAAGGACATGCCCATTGACAGGTAAATGGCAGAGGTTTATTTTATGGATCCTAGGGCAGGATTTCCAGTCGTAAACATTTGTCCTGGTACTAGTACTGGTATCCAATTATGCAAACCACCCAAACAGCTCCGGACTTTGAGAGGGGTTCAAAATCAAAGGTCAAATCAAGATCTGAATTTGCAAATATCTTTTATCTATGCAACACACTGAACACCTCTGTAGAGAAAGACTTTGCAGAAAAGAGGTGGGTACCGCAAAGAGGTAATATGACAGCAGTGACATCACTTTAGTAAAATTTACAACAGCAGTTGGTTAAAAGATTTTTTTAGGCAAACTGAGAAGGCTATAGACAAGTCATTCACTAATCTTTTTGTATTGAAGTCTTTTCACACTATGCTTGGTTTATTATGTGCTTTTTGCATGTGCTGCACAATAATGTGTTTTACAGCTGAAAAGCACGACCAAGTATGTAGAATATTGAGAACTGATGATTCAGGAATTTGCTGTCTGAAACACAAAGAGCCTGGTTAAAAGAGTTACGAGAGTCCAAGCGCGGGAGAGCGAGCGATACTTGTGAGGAGATTTTACTCTCTTACAACATACAACAGAAACATTTTCTAGGTGTATTACATTACTGTGCTGCAGAAGCACCATAAAAAGAGCCACTGCCAGCACAGTACAGCATTATCTTTTACACAGCTTTAGCTGATGTGCTCATGCTGTGATGGTCAGAGACAGGGGAGTGCAGGACACTGGGATGGTAAGAGTCAGATTTTTTTATTAGCTTGCCCCATAAGGCTGTGTAACTGGGCTGGATATATACACTTGACCCAATACTTGAACTTGTGGCATTTGGGTCTCAAACTGACTGTGTGTATTGACTGGTTTCTCTCTGTTACACTGTTGTAAGTCAGGAGTAACTGTAATGATGTGCATGGTGTAAAACTATTTAAGTGAGATCTGGCTCAGTGTCTTTCCACTAGTAGATGCAGTTTTTAAAAGCCATTTGCTGCTGAATGGCCCCACCATAACAGACTGGTATGTGCAGTCAGGCCAAACGCTAAAGCCCCGTCAGTACTTATGTTCCAGCCAGGCACTGGGTCGTACGTAAGGCGTAACAGGGAGGAATCATCCTTTAAGGCGTGGTAAGTGTTGTGGCTGTGTTTTGTAGAACTGTTTTGGAGTTAAAACTGAGAAACCTCACTTTTCACAGATATGTTCAAAAGAACATCAATGTATGGA
This sequence comes from Chelonoidis abingdonii, assembly GCF_003597395.2. Classification (NCBI taxonomy): domain Eukaryota; kingdom Metazoa; phylum Chordata; order Testudines; family Testudinidae; genus Chelonoidis; species Chelonoidis abingdonii. The sequence goes on from NC_133775.1 coordinate 92,793,355, forward strand.
TTGCAATTAGTAAAGCAAGATTTTTCTTATGTTTCAATGCACAAAGCAATTTTCTGAAATTCACCGAACAGTAATATTTTTCTCCTGCAGAGTCATCCAACACAAAACTGTGACAATATTTTCACAAGTTCGCACACCTCGATCATCAATAAAGACTTACTCACTGAAGCTCGACTTGCAGAATACAGCTCAGTTGGCAGCTCTTGTTCTAATGGAGCTAGAGTAGATTACATCTGCTGTGCTAACAGCTATGAAAGCCTGGCTATCCCCGTAAACCAGGCATCTATAACTTTGAAGACACATAGGGAGCTGCTCTCTGAAGTTGCAAGGTGACATTTGTCCATCAATAACCACCTTTTCAACACCGCAGAAACTGAAACGCTTTACCTTTTCTTCTGCACTATCCAGCAATAGTAGGTCAGTGCCATTATAGGCAATGCAATAATTCTTAGCTTCCAGCCAGGTCAAACTATTAGTTTCTTCCATATAATAACAGCTGCCATTCCAGTACCACCAACCAGGGTCCTCTGGGCATTTCATACTGATCACTCCTGAGGAACAAACAGCTACATTTTAAACAACCAGAACACTCATAAAATCTCACTTTTGGAAACAGTAGCCTCAGATCTTTGTCAAAGAAGTGCAATTATTCAACACAGTGAGATCTGGCTTTAGTGACCATTACTGACTTCAGTGAAATTAACTGCTTCTTCATATAAAAGCTTAAACATTCTCACTACGTGTCTATTCCCAAAACTCACAGAGGGTAATGCAAGTCTTTCCATTGGCTTCAAATGGACTTTGGATCAGGCACTGTATTTGGGAATGCCGTGGGGTGGTCTCTCAAGACTGGAAGTTGCCTATAAAGTGAATATCCCTTTGACAAACATCAGTTCGCTGAAATCAGTACAGCTTTCAGTGAACCAATATTTTCACATTACAGTAAAAGCTTTTTTATCCGGCCTGCTGGGGGAATGGGAGGTGCTGATTAGTCAAAAATTCTAGGTAACGACTTTACCAATTTTCGAAGAATCAGAATACAATAAAAAGAACAAACATGCCTATTCTTGCCCTTTTCAAGATGTGTACAAATATCTATTTTCTGTTTTAATGTCAACATAACTCTCTTACGCTTCTCTCCTTTGCTTTTTGCTGGTATTTTGGATGCCATAATGGTAGGATGGCATACTTTATGATAAACACAGGACAATACACTGAGTAATAAACCAACCAATCACAATTGTGGATACAAACAGAAAGAACAGCGTTCGACTCTTCTCGGCTAACTCGAGCGTAGTCTGACTACTCTCAGAAATAGTTGGGTTCTGAATAGCTTCAGCATTGATTCCAGTTAGCTTTGGCATTGGTCTCGGTTACTAGACTGAAGATTTCTATTGGGAGATACCAGAAATGCCGATTTCTAGAGCTTTCTGGTTGGTAAAGTGCCAGATAACATAGCTTTTACTGCATATTGCTATGCACTGCAAAAGTACAGTACAAAAAGAGAAGGAATTGGTAGCATCTAATGGTTAGAGCCACGGTCTGGATGCTATTCCTGGCTTTACCACTGCTTCTTTGTGAGACACCAACCTTTTGTCTCTCTTAACCTCTGCATGCTTCTGTTTCCCATTGTATAACACGAGGATATTATTACTTATCTCAGGGACATGGTTAGGGTTAATTGATGAGCATAAAGTGTTTTCAGACCCTCTGATGAGAGGCTGCACAGAAGCACAAAAGATTATTATTTAGAACATACTGAAGCCAAGAACATAAGTTCCAAAGTGGCATGACATTCAACTGCTATGTTATTTATATACCATTCACATGGGTTGGAACGCTACCAATCAGAGCAAGTCTTGGTGCACAGTGAGACATGAAACCCAGCAATGAAAGAAGGTTTTAGACACATTTTCTCCTGGGTTTGTCTACTGCTTTCTCTAACAGAAACTGCAAAATTACTCAATGACCAACACAATGATTAATAATCTTAGGGAATCACAAATATTCTGGGGATAGCTGAGCAGATGACATTTGATAGCATACATGGCCAACCTGCTGATAACCAAAACAATAGTGAAACCAAGGAATTTTCTGCTATGTCTTCTGCCTAGCACTGCCTTTTTGGATTTTACATCATGATGATGGGAGTGAGAGTAAAATCAGTAAGCTCTGTTACTCTGCCAGCTACTTTTCTTTCTCCACTGTGATATCACTAGTTTGTGTATCACGAACCTTTTTGGCACTGCTGTGCCACGTATTCCTGAGAACACTGTAAATTCTCTGCACATTCTCCAGTGAAGGGGCTGCAGTTTTCAATTCTATTGCAGGTGCAACTGCCCTGGCATTCAGGACCATAGTGCCCTGGGTGACAAGCTGCAAAAACAGACAGTGAAGAGAGACTTAGAAATTACAAAGGAGGCAAGAATCCAAATCAAACTAATTAGTGCCTCTGCCATGACAATGTGCACAGACTTTATTTACAGGGGAAGGGTACAAATTATCATTGAAACTATGGCATAGTATGCAAGGGAATCCGGTATAAAACTCCTACAGCTCATAGCAATTATAAGCAGAAGAAACAGGATACAGAGACTGGGGCACCTCACTCAATGTGTACCTAGAATAGTTCTTTCCAGGCTATTTATTTCATATCTCAAGGTATGCAATGCCCTATCTAATGGGATACACTAAACCCAACTTCTGTCTAGTAAAACATGGTTACAGCAGTAGATTAAAGGAAAACGATCAAGGCTAGAAAATCTTGCTGTTATAGACGTATGTGATTATGTACGTGCATGTGTATGCCACCCCAACAAGCCCTCTCCGCTCCATGCACCTGTTTCAATTTGGCGGACAGGGAAAGGTCCAGAATCCTGCTCTCTGCCTGCACAAGCAATGCCGCTGTGCTCATAAGAACTGCAAAACTCACTCAATTGACTTGGCTTTCCAAATGGCTGTAAACAATCACTGAATTCCACAGAATTATTCAGGCGTAAGGAGAACTTTACATTCCAGGACATTCTTAATTTTGTTTGAATTTACAGCAGTGGCAAGTATTAATGCTCCTGTAATTGTCTAGTGCAGCAGTTCTCAAACTGCAGGCCAGGGTCACAAGGGCTGGCATTAGACTTGCTGGGACGCAGGGCCAAAGCCCAAGCCGCAGCACCTAGAGCCAAAGCTGAAGCCTGAGCCCCACCACTCCGGGTTGAAGCTGAAGTCCTTGGGTGACAGGGCTCAGGCTCGTGTCTCCACCCCTGACACACACCCAGGGTGGCAGAGCTCAGGCAGGTTCAGGCTTCAGTCCCTCCCCTCCCCTCCCACTCAGGATCAAGAAGTAATTTTTGTTGTCAGAAGGGGGTCGCAGACGTGCAATGAAATTAGAGAACCCTGGTCTAGTGACATGGGCTGGGTAACTCTTCTCAGGACAAGCTATAAACATTTGCAACCAAATTATTCACTTCCAATACTGTGGTCCCCAAGAGGGCTATTGCAAAAAGAAGCTCTCCTGAGATCCGAGAAGGAGCACACAGTTAATACACATCACCCACAAGGGACACGTTTCAATACTTTGGCATACGTGATTTCAAATATGCGGCGCTTTCATCTCCAAGGGCTCCAATGATGAGTAGAATTCGGGTTGCAAATATAGTTCTGTACTCTCCTTTGATCATCCCAACTCCATTGCAAATGCTTTGTTGAAATCTACAGAGCTGTAGGGCTTCCCATAACGACCGCTGTGTTGAATTTGATGTGTAAGTGCCAGCCAGGTAATAGCCTCGGAACTCCCGGAAATCCACAATTCCTAGAACATAAACATTATGTGTTTGGAATAGGGACTTTTTCTTTTAAACAATCTTATTTAATTTTGTAAAAGATAGAAAGTCCACATGTGTCAGCTGGAAGCCTAAAAACAAAATCACAACAGGATTAATATACTGACATGCCAATAGAAGCAAAGATCATTTCGACTCTAAACCAGGGAATGACTCCCATCTACAATGACATTAAACACAATATGTGCTCTTAGTTACAATGGTATAAATCCAGAGTAACTCAACTGACTTCAGTTGATTTATAATAGTGTAACTGAGAACAAGATTAGCCTAGAATAGTGTAAGTAAATGTATGATCTTCTTTGAAACTGTAGCTATCAGGAATAGTGAGATCTCGGACAGTTACAACAGTTCAGGCCAGACTGCGTCTGGCCCCTATGTGCACGCACAAGCAGAAGAGAGATGCTTTCTTTCCCATGTATATGCCCAGTGCAAGGACCAGGACTAATTGCAGTCCTTGCGCTTGACATGCAATGGCTATCCCATCCTAGCATCATGTAACTCGACAACTCACAATCATGTTCGAACACAATTAAATCTTGTAATGCAGACAAGTACTGAGAAGCCTTGTTCATTCCTAACGTAAGCCAGCTGCATATATATACAGATTACCTTCTTCTTTTCTCTTGCAAATCCACGGGGCTTTCCGAAAGCAGCTGAAACCTGTCAAAGAGCCTTTGGGAGCATTAAGCTGCACACAGCACTTAGCACCTATGGCCCACTTGCTTACAGACAACCTCAAGGAAACAAAAGTATATGAGGTTACAAGGTTTTCCCACCAGTCTACACTTTATCCTTAAAAGCACCATAGCCAGGATGAGTCTTACTGTTTCCTTTGTGCTGCTATTGCTAAAGTCATGACACCGCATTCTCACCCCAGTTACATGGGGAGTTTGTTTCTACAGAATATATTGCAATCTCTTCAGTTTAGCCAAGTGTTTTTAGTCATAAATGTGCCCTTAAAACATTATCATGCTCCATCTTTTCTCTTGCCCTATTACGCTAGCATATCACAGAGTTCTCAGATGAACACTCTGAAACACTGGTGTCAGAAGAAACCTGCAGTGCTAGATACCTTGATTTACCTTTGATTTGTTTCACAAAGGGCTGGTTTGTAGCCTTACTGCTCACACTGGTGAGTAGTTACTCACATGAGTAATCCGGATGAGGTCAATCGGCTGGCTGGGTTTTCAAAAGCTCCTATGGGAGATAGGTGCTACTCTTAACGTGAGAGTTTGGTGCCTATCTCCCATCAGTGCTTTTAAAAAAACCCACCCAAGTGGAACAAGGAGTCCTTGTGGCACCTTAGAGACTAACAAATTTATTTGGGCATAAGCTTTTGTGGACTAGAACCCACTTCATCAGATGCATGGAGTGGAAAATACAGGAGCAGGTATAAATACATGAAAAAATGGGACTCGTCTTACCAAGTGTGAGGTCAGTCTAATGAGACAATTCAATTAACAACAGGATGCCAAGGGAGGAAAAAAGGACAGATACCTGTTCCGTAACTGGCGTTCTTCAAGATGTGTTGCTCATGTCTTTTCCACAGTAGGTGTGCGTGCTCACAACGTGCACCAGTGCCGGAAGTTTTTCCCTTAGCAGTACCCATACCGGGGGAGCACCACAGTGACCCCTGGAGTGGCACCTGTATATCACGCTATAAGGGGGACCGCACGCTTCCCCCATCCTTGGGTCAGTCTTCCGACAGAGGGGAAGGAGGGCGGGGTGTGGAATAGACATGAGCAACACATCTCAAAGAACACCAGTTACAGAACAGGTAACTCCTTTCTTCTTCGAGTGATTGCTCGTGTATTCCACAGTAGGTGATTCCAAGCCATATCTGTTGGAGGTGGGTAGAAGTTCACGATAGGCTGGGACGGAATACCGCCCTGCTGAACCCAGTGTCATCCCTAGACTCGGGGACAATTGCATCATGCAAAGTAAATGTGTCAACAGAGGTCCAAGAGGCTGCTCTACAAATGTCTAGGATAGGGACATGGGCTACGTAGGCAGCTGATGAGACCTGAGCCCTCGTAGTGTTTGCCGTGACAAACGGTGGAGGGGGAACCCCTGCCACATCATAGCACATGCGTATGCACGAGGTGATTCAGCGGGAAAGACGCTGGCTGGAGATAGATTGCCCTTTTACCCACTTGGCCGAGGCAACAAAAAGTTGGGAAGATTTTGGAACAGCTCGGTCCAATCCAGATAAAAGACCAGCACTCTACATACAAAGAGCGTATGGAGGCAGCGTTCCTCGTTGGAGGAATGGGGCTTAGGGCAGAGCACGGGAAGAAAGATGCTCTGTTCCATATGGAAGGCGGAAACCACCTTTGGAAGGAACACCGGGTGTGGGTAGAGCTGGACTCTGTCCCTGAGGTAGGCTGTATAGGGGGGTACCGAGGTCAAGGCCCTGAGATCCGAGACACATCAGGCCGACGTGATTGTTACAAGTAAGGCTACCTTCCATGAGAGGTGAGTCGGGACAAAACTAGGTTCAGATCCCACTGCAACACAGAGGGTCTAGTGTATGGGAATGAATGGTCAAGGAAACGGGAGGTCATATTGTGGGAAAAGACTACGTATCCTTGCACCGGCGGGTGGAAGGCCGATATGGCCGCCAGGTGTACCCTGACGGAGGCAGGTGCCAGTCTCTGGGTCCTAAGGGACAGGAGGTAGTCCAGGGAAAGCTGGAGAGGCGCGGAGGATCCGCTCACTCACCCACTTGGAGAACCTCAACCACTTCGCCATGTACGTTCGGCATGTGGACGGTTTCCTATTTTCCAGGAGGACTTACCTTACCTGCTCCGAACATCTGTCCTCCTCCTCGTCTAGCCACGGAACAACCACGCCGTCAGGTGGAGCACTGCCGGACTGGGATGGAGAAGGCAGACCCCATCCTGGGAGAGGAGGTCCAGACGGAACAGCAGCGTCCTCAGGGGGGCTGCCAAGAGGTGAACGAGGGTCCCGTACCAGTGTTGGCAGGCCCATACCGAGGCTATGAGGATGACTTTCGCTGTGTCTGCTTTTACTTTCTGCAGGACTTTGTCGATAAGAGGGAACAGTGGGAAAGCGTAAAGGAGCTGGCTCGACACTGCAGGAGGAATGCATCGGATATCGCGCCCCTCCCCACACCTCCCCTGAAGCAGAACATTGGTTTTGGTGGGTTGCAAAGAGGTCAATCTGGAGAACTCCCCACTCTCAGAAGAGCCGGTGAGTGACCTCCGAGTGGAGCAACCACTTGTACTGGGGGGAGAACACCCTGCTGAGGCGATCTGCTTACGTATTGCCTCCCTCCCGGCAGAGGGCTAGGGAACAAGTGCTGCCTTGCCTGTTGATGTAGTACGTGGCTGTGGTGTTGCCGGTGACGGTAAGGACCCTGACCACCCTGCCATACATGCCAACTGTACTGCCCTGAGCTCCTTGACATTTATGTGAAGGGACAAGTCCGGGATCGACTGCATGCCCTGGGTTTGCACGTTCCCTGTGTGGGCTCCCCAACCCAGGTCTGACGCATCGGTCACCAGTTCCATGGACAGGGTGGCCTCCTGAAAGGGAACCCCTTGCAGCATGTTGCTTGGGCAAGACCACCATTGAAGGGAAGCCAGAATCGGGGATGGAACCGTGAGGACCTTGTCTAGCCCGTCCCAGGCCTGCGAGAATTGAGAGGCTAGCCAGATTTGGAGGGGCCTCATTCGGAGCCTGGCGTGGCAGACCACATACGTACATGCCACCATGTGACCGAGAATTCAAAGGCACGCCCTTGCCATTGTTATGGGAAAGCTGTGACCAAGGTGATGAGACCTCTTAGGGCCTCAAACCTGTCCAGGAGAGGAGAGGCTGCGGCCCTCGAGGAGTCCAGCAATGCTCCAATGAACTCTATGCGCTGAACTGGAACTAAGATTGATTTGGTCTCATTCACCACCAGGCTGAGACCAGCGCATGTCAAGAGGAGCAGCTCCACGTGAGTCTGCACTAGGAACGAGAGTCATCCTTGAGAAGCCAGTCGTCCAGGTATGGGAAGATCAGTACCCCCTCCCGGCTGAGGTAGGCAGCTACTACAGCCATACACTTTGTGAAAACTCTGGATGCTGTGGATAGGCCAAATAGGAGGACCGCAAACTGGTAGTGGTCCATCCCCACTAGGAAGCGGGGGAAGCGCCTGTGCCCTCAAAAATATGGATGTGGAAGTACACATCCTGGATGTCCAGGGCCGCATATCAGTCCCCCGGGTCCAGGGAGGGATAATAGAGGCCAAGGATACCATGCGGAACTTGGAGTGGGCTAGAAAATGGTTTAGGCTTCGCAGGTCCAGGATGGGCCTGAAGTCCCCCTTTTGGCCTTCGGGATCTGGAAGTACCCGGAATAGAACCCCTTGCCCTGGAATTCTACTGGTACTCTTTACATCGCCCCAGGTGCAGTAGACAGTCCACCTCCTGCCCTAGGAGGTGGGCATGCTCCAGGTCCCAAGGGCCTACATGGGAGGGCGGGTGGTTTGGAAGGGATGTGGTGAAGACCCACTGGTCTGATGTGATACAGGACCACGCCACGTGGAAGGCAAACGATTGCAAATCATAAACTTTATTAATTGGGGGGGTCTCCCTGGCAATAGGCCCGGTGCCCCCCCTGCAAACAGTCAAAACAGGGCCCCTTGCCACTGACCCGGCTGAGGGCCTGGTGGCGGTAGTTGTCCAGGCTGAGCCGCGTGGGTCGAGGATGAGCGGCTGAGTGCAAAGGCCGAGGTTACCGTCGAGCGCACGGTCTCATGGGAACAGTATGAGCGGCAGTGCCTGAGATGCTGCCTTCCTCGGGACCTGGACCTCAAAGTCGAGGAACGGTACCTGCACAAAGATCTGCTTCGGTACCTATGCCGGCGGCAGGAGCTCCGGTGCCCTGGTGTCAAGGCATCACAAAGTCTGGACCCGCTCAAGGCATCTTGTTCCAGTTCCGATGTGTTCCAGTAGTTGTGTTGCGAAGGGAAACATTCCCAGCGCCTCTCTCGATGCCTGTGCTAGCTGACAGATGGCATAGAGAGTCCCCGAGACTCCTATCTGGGTGGTGAGCAGGACGGTCTGGTCGCCATCAAGGGAAGGCACGAGCTGCCAGATGACCAGTCGCTGCGCACCGAATGGTGTGGGGAGTGGTCCTCAGAGTGAGAACTGCGACCCACAGGCGAGGTTTGATGGGCACCCAAAGCAGGTTTGCCACCTTGACTGGGAACCTGTCACCGGTTGCACATGTGGAACTGGGAGACTCATAATGTCTTTCGCAGCCTGCATCGCCTCCGGCATCAACAGCATCCATACCAGTGAAGAAGTACATGCGGACGGCGCCAGGCTGCTCCACTCGAGTTGGAGGCCTTGAGCCCAGGGTGGGGCCACGGGCTGCCCGACGTGGCACCAGCCTCCCCTCTTCCTTGTCTCGGCGCCGCTGCAAAGTAGGGCCCTTTCCCTGCTTCTTGGAGGGAGAACGGTCCCGGCTAGTAGAGGGTGCCTCGCTACATACTGACGGTGCGGCAGCAGAAGCCGCGTCCGCCCAGCACGCCGGAGTTGGGGCCAACGCCGATTCCATCAAGAGAGCACAGAGTCTAATGTCTCCCTCCTTCTTGGTCCGTGGCTTGAATGACCTACAGATCTTACAACATTCGCTGATGTCTCACCCAAACAGCGGACACACTCAGCATGTGGGTCACTCCTAGGCACAGACCAGTGACAGGAGTCGCATGACTTGAAGCCTGGGGCACGGGGCATGCCCCGAGCCCACTCTAACACTGAAGTAATAATCCACGAACAGTACGACTAAGCAGAGCTGGAGCACAAAGTTCCAACTATCTTCACTGGCGTCAAGAAGGAACTGAGGGTGGGGGAAGCGCGCTGTCCCCCTTATAGCATGATAGACAGGCGCCACTCCAGGGGTCGCTGCGGTGCTCCCCAGTATGGGTACTGCTAAGTGAAAAACTTCCGGCACCAGTGCACGTGGCAAGCACGCACACTTACTGTGGAATACACATGAGCAATCACTCGAAGAATAACTTTTGTAGTATTACTGAGAGTGGCCCATTTCAAATAGCTGACAAGGAGGTGTGAGTAACGGTAGGGAGAAATTAGTATGGAGGGAATTAGGTTTAGGTTTTGTAATGACCCAAATACTCCCAGTCTTTATTCAGGCCACTCTCATTGTTTTTGCTGATACAGACTAACACGGCTACTATTCTGAAACCTGCCGCCCAAATGGGCTACTCCTGTGAGTAGCTGTTCATCAGTGTTAGCAAGGAGGGGAGAGTCACAATTTGGCCCCTAATGTTGTTTAACACATTTCTCTATATATGTACAACCCAATCCTACTATCAGGTCTGTGCATGTGTCTGAGGGCAGAGTTGGGCTCAAAAGATTTTAACATTTCCACAGATACGAATCTGCTTTTCTAGGCTGATTTTTTGTTTCCTTCTCTGCCATACGTTTTTATTGTATCAGTAGAGAAGCAGTGCACTATATGGAATTAACGCTATGGATGACAGAGCTGCGAGAAGCAGGAATGGCTCTACCACAAAGATACAACAGGTTATCACTTTGGGATGCCAAAAATCAGGTCAGGAATAAGTCCAGTAATTCTTTGTCTAGAAGGCTGTGAGTTGGTAGGAGATGGACATTTGCCAGTTTGCTTACGACAGCATAACTCCTAGAGCCACCCCCATCAGAAAGTTTATCCAAGTACATTTTGCATTTGAAATATAATTAAATGTAATATGCACACACAAACTTTGACTGAAATACATATTAAACATTTCTGGGACCCAAGGAATATCTTTCCTGACAAATCACATGCATCTGAGTTTTATCCAACTGAGGGTTGTCTTGTTGACTTGCCAGAAGTCCACCATCCATCACAATTACAGAAGTTTGTCTAAAATAGCAGATCACAGAGTTCTCATATTCAACACAGGAGTGTGGTTTGCTGAGACTAAAGGTCCTTAGTGGAAATTCTATTAGACTTTGGTGTTCTAATTCTGGTCCTTCTTGTCTTCTACAGATCTCTGTTGGTTTCTATTTTAAATGAAGGACAAGTAGGACCAGTAGTGCTGTTCCCAAATTTAGTGGGCTAACTACATCCAGTTGGCCATTTTCAGTTAGAATTTTCATTAGGGTTCCTAGTGCAGCTGGCTTGAGCAGATCATGATGAAGCACTGCATGCTCCTTGGACCCTTGGACCACAACTCCATGTCAAAAGATGAGGATGGCTGTACTGAAGAGAGCAATAGGAGGGGCTGGCCTGATGAATGCACTTCGGATGCCCCTGTAACACAAATTCTAGTTCACAGTTGCTTACTCAACTCACCATCTTGAGGCTGCAAACAGGAATTGACTGTTCGACCACTGCAAAACTGTACAGAATCTAAACCCATAAAGGCCAGTCCAGAATGATGCTTTGGGAAGTTTAGATACCAGCCATTCCTATAAATAACCAAACTGTGATTCAATACAGTAGCAGAGGGAACTTTTCTTTTGGAAAATCCTGAACAGCGAAGACAATGTGCTGCAAGATGACTTTCTCCTCCCCATCCCCTTCTCCTTCCCTCAACAGTCATTTTGATGCTCAAAACAATATAGTTTAGAAGTAGTTTACTGTTTTGAGTAGCTGAGAAGCAAAGACTCGCTTAATACACAAGGACTTTACTCTGTTTGGTTCATGTTTAATATCAAGAAGGGATGGACAACAACATTAATATTTCACCTGATGATTTTATTTTGAAGATGGAGATTTTTTATGTATGACTTCAGTTGCAAAAACAGAGGTATTGCAGCCGTACATTTAAACAGGAATCCTTTGGGATGAAAGTTGCCAAGTGTTTGACAATCTCTACGCATTTTAATTCAGGCACCTCTAAGGACAGAACTGCAAAATTCATTCTGCATCAGCAAAAATGACACAGCAGCATTTTAGAAAGAGTAGTGTAAAATATCTTCTCTATTTGAAAAGGCAGAGGAATTTAGGTAGGTAGGTAAAATGGTGATAATGGAGCCAATTTCCATTTTCTAGTAAAATGCTATGGGATTTGGCCCAAAATATTGATCTGGAACAAACAGGTTTTTTTTGGTTTGTTTTGTTTGTTTGTTTTTTTTACAAAATCTAAGATTGTTCTTAAAAATTGTGATGAAAAGAATTTGAAAGAAAAATAAAACATTCTCCTGTAAGGTTTGCAACGGAAAATAGTACAGTATTGTGCTAGTGTATGAGAACCGGAATGTGCAACTGATTTAAAAATTGCTTTGAATAAAGGTGAAACTGGCTAGCCTATTTTCACTTAGAGAACTGCAAAAGCAAATTTTTAAAGTAAACTGGATGCTTAAAATTCTCTCACATTTGCAATATTAGCAGTGGCCAGGGCTACTCTGCCTCATTGGAAAGATGGAATGTCAAGTAGAAAACTGATCCTAATACCAGGATTCAGCACTGATCCTACTCAGAGACTCCCCAGTCTTCAGCTTTCAGACTTGGAACACAGTACCATCTTTAGCCTGGTGACTGTTAAGCTGTGCTGACATAATGCCACTATGTGATTTTGCAGGATAAGGCACTAAAGAATTTATCTTCTAGATGGATTTATTCTGGAACACAGCGGAATTTGGAGAGAAGAGGACAGATTCACTCCAGATGGCAGCCCCCATTCCTGGAGGGTGAGATTTACCTCAGGAAAGACCAGGCAGTCCATACACCACTGCATTCTGCAGTTTTCTAACAACAAAAACTTTTAAGTTATAACCATGGCTCCACAGGAGCTGAGCAAAATCGTTACATCTGTTGGATAACCTTAGCCATGCATCACTCACTCTCTAGACTGGTTTTAGACCCCATGGGGAAGCAGGAGTTGTGGGCAGTTTATACCATGGAATACCTCCGGTGGGTGCACTTTTCATCACCAGCGATCTGTAGGCTAGGTTCCAACAACAAAATCTAGGAGTGAGTAGAGCTCATGGAGCTTTCAGGTGGCTTTTATTTAACATAAAGTGTTGCTGTAATGACAGAAAGGAAGGATAGTCTGCTGGTTAGGGCACATGCATGTAATATAGGGAACTTGGTTCAAGTCCCTGCTCCTCCACAGACTTCCTGTGTGACCTTGGGCAAGTTACTTAGCCACTCTGAGCCTCAGTTCTCCATCTGTAAAATGGAGATAAACAGCACTGCCCTGTCACACAGCAGTGTTGTGTGGATAAATACATTACAGATTGTAAGGTGCTCAGATATAGTGATAATGGGGGCCATATAAGTAACTAGGATAGCCAACATACAGTAAGATTTAATTACATTTAACCTCCACTTCCCCAGAATTTTAAGTTATACTTGCTTTTAAAAAAATCTCCTAGTCCCTGAAAGCAGAGTCTCTGCAGAACAGCAACCCAGAATTATAAAAAACTTGGGCAGAGAATCACACAAGAAAATGCAAAACCTCTCCAAATCTCCAGCTGTAGGCACTCACAGCCCTTCCCCACACTCTAGATATAGTCCCAAAGCCTTTGGGAAACTGAAATTTGCACATGCCCTTCACTGACATTCTAGTATACCTTTTCCCCAGGACTTGTCAGCCACAGAAGATCTGTGTCCCTGTAACGCCTGCATAAGTCTCTTGCACGTAGCCAGGTTTGTCTCTTTGCTGTGTGGATATAGTAACAGCTGCCTTGCCAGTACTGCCATCCATCTTCAACTGGGCACGTGCCACCAAATATGGACCCTAAAAATCACAGAATACACATGCGTGGGGCTGGTTTCATCCCTGGTATAGCTCCACTGGCTAAATGGAAGGATCACTATGGCATAGGATGTTTAAGACTGTTCTTATACAATCTGTTCAGTATAAGGATCTCTTAGAGATTTCAATATTTGTAGAACACTAGGAAAATCACATCAGACAAGAGCTCCAGCCACAAAATCTGGATTCAAACACCCCATAGGTTCTGGGTATCAGATCTCTGGTTTTGTAACTATAACTGGGACCATTTCCAAAATTTGGATTTGGACAGGAGTTCAGATATCTAAACACCCTGAAGTTATGGGGTTTTGGTTTGAGTCCCAGCTCTAGGCTATTTTTATGCACTTATTCATTGGCCAACAGAAATATTTTAAATTATAATCAGCTGACTTAAATAAGTTTCTCAAAACTGCCTCAGAAAGTGGCTAGTTTCACTTCTCTTTCCAGCGCACAGTGAATAAAAATCAACCACATGGGGATTTTCCTATTTGTTTAAAACTGTAAAGTTTCTTTTAAAATGGAATAGAGTTGAGACCTAGTTTGCAGAGTTCCTGCACACAGCAAGGTTAGAAGGTCTAATCTGAAGGTCTGAACTAAACCTCCTGAAGGTTAGGATGATATGAGTTATATATTGTGTCAGTCTAATGACTTTAATGGAGTTCCTCACCCCATTTATACTGGTGTAAATCTAGAGCATCACCATTGTGTTTAGAGGTGCTGCAAATGGTGATGACATAATACATGAATAAAGAGACAAGAATCTGCACAAATAGGTTGTGTGTATAATCACAGTTTTCCTCTTCTCTCCTATGGATGTTAAACAGGCTCACCTTTTCCACAGGGGATAGGACTATTCTCCTTACTGCAAAACACAGTGTCCCCACACAGCCCTGTGTATGGATTGCAGGCCATACCCTGCTGGCAAGGTGGACACTTAAATTCGCACAGAAGCCCAAATCTTCCAGAGGTGCAATCTGTGGAAAGTGAACAAGCCAAGGACAATAGAGATGAACACCTGCCAAAATAAGTTTTCTTTAGGAACATGGCATTTTTTCCACAACTGTAATTAAAGATAAAGCTTTTGCAGTCTGTATATACAAGCAGACACACACCCACGCTCATTAACCATTAGTAGAAATTAAGAATGTGCCTTCTGGAACCTTGGCTGGCGATTACAGCTTGTAATGCAAACCAACACAAGCAAGATGTCAGGTAAGGGGGGAAAAGAAAGCCATCCCCATAATAAATTATCGTGAAAAAATTAGTTCCCACTCAGCGTTTTCCAAAATATCTGCCTTTAAGTGAAAGGGTAGCCCAGTGTACAAAAGTCTTGACCCAAGGCTTTGTCACAGCAATGACAAGGCTGCTTCTTGCTAATGTTTGAAAAAAACAGGTAGATATAACTATACATAGAGAGAGAGAGAGAAATGCTCATAGAAAAAATGGTTCAAGAGCATAGCACATGGCTAGCAGTTTCAAATGCAGAGTAGAAGAGCAAGGAAATGATTAACACTTCTCAGTATTAGCTTACTCTGTATTAAAGCACCGACAGCATTCAAAACCTTGCTTTCTGGATCTTCCTCTGGTGTCTCATTTTATTTTATGCCTTTGGGAGCAGGCAGCCTGACTGCTCATCTAGATGAGCAGCATCCTTCTACATCTTTCACTTTTGTTAACAAAGATGAAGTGAGCCTTCAATTTTTCTGCTAGGCATGACTCACACCCTCTCCCTAAAATTCTGCAGCTATTTTACATTTGTCTTCTGTTTTCACGTCAATTTTTTTAAAAAACAACACTGAACAAAAAATGAAACCTCCATCTAGGATGGAGCTGGGGGGAGTTAAGCTCTAAAACACTCGACATACCTGACTTGATAAAGGATTTCACACTACTGTTCCTGCTGTTATACAGTTCCATCCCACTCTGTAGAATGTAGTGCTCCCCCATTGCCACTATCCCAGTGCATGTCTGGAGCACTGAGCAGGTATCTGTAGCTTTCTTTAAGGTGTTATATACATTTGATGTTGGTATGTAAGAGGAGTACAAAGCTCTCCCCTTGTGCATTGTAAAGAGGTTGACATCTGCAAAAATTAACAGAAAAGAAATAAAATGGATGATGGTATAAAATAAAATTCAGAAAATATGGGATGGGCCATGGCAGGAAAGATGAACTGCAAACCTTCTGAGAAAAGCTCTTCCCCACACATGTAGGATCAAATTCTATGGTTCCCTGTACAAACACACAACACAAAAAGGGTCCCTGCCCCAAAGAGCTCACAGTCTAAGTACCATAAATGAGTGAGGAGGGCAATTCAGAAGATTCCACATCCCCCGCATGGCACTGAACTCCGCAGCAGGAGGTGGTGCAGGGAAAGGTGTTAGGTGGACAAGGAAAGTAACACAATGTACAGACCCATGGGACACCAATAGAGGGTATAACAGGCCGGCACTGCTGCTGTGACCAAAGGTCTGCAGCGATCCCAAAGGATAACCCCATCCTTCATTTAGATAGCTTCCTCTATCCCCAGAACTTTCTCCCCTACATTTCTATTGGCTTTTCCAAACAACAGATGCAAAATTGTTAAAATTCCACCTTCTCAACCAGGTGATGCATCAATAGTAAACCAGGGAACTAAGTTTCTTTAGGACCGTGAGCACGTGTATGTATGTGAACATATAATTTAATCTGTTCCACAACCGTTACTTCTTTCTATCCATACGGTGAATCACTTTGCTAAAGTGAGGGCAGGTGTGCCCTAGAAGAGGTTTGCTGGCCTAGCTATACTGGCAAACCCTTCTACTGTAGACACAGCTTATGCTCACAAAGAAGTGCTCTTGCTGCTATACTGGTATAGCTGATACTGGTTCCCTGAGCAAAACACAGTAACTCCTCACTTAACGTTGTAGCTATGTTCCTGAAAAATGCGACTTTAAGCGCAATGATGTTAATTGAATCCAATTTCCTCATAAGGATTAATATAAATGAGGGGGTTAGGTTCCAGGGAATTTTTTTTCACCAAAGATTGGTGTGTGTATATATATATACACACACATATACACATGCGCACACACACACACAGCACTACCTCGATATAATGCTGTCTTCAGGAGCCAAAAAACGTTACCGCATTATATCGAACTTGCTTTGATCCATGGAGTACGCAGCCTCGCCCCCCCGGAGCACTGCTTTACCGCATTATATCCAAATTTGTGTTATATTGGGTCGCATTATATCGGGGTAGTGTGTGTGTGTATATATATATATACACACACACACACACACACACAGAGTATAAGTTTTAAACAAACAATTCAATACTGGTACACAGTGATGATAATTGTGAAGCTTGGTTGAGGTGGAGGAGTCAGAGGGTGGGATATTTCCCAGAGAATGCCTTACTGCTAAATGATGAACTAGCAATTGGCTGAGCCCTCAAGGATTAACTCTCACAGTCTACAAGGCAGCAGAAATGGAAAGATGGGAGAGAGCATCGCAGACAGAGACAGAGAGATGTATATTTCCTCTTTAAGTACACTGCCTTGTTAATTAGATCAGCTTGCTGAGACTGCAGCTGCTGCTGCCAGCAAGCTCCCTCTGTCCTGAGCCCTGTCGTGTGTCCCCCCTGCTCTATGGAAGATGGGGTATGCAAGGTGCAGGAGCAGGGGAGGAAGGGGGACACCCTGACATTAGCCCTCCTCTTCCTCCCCCCCCCCCCGCAAGCAGGAGTCTCAGGGAGCAGCTCCAAGGCAGAGGGCAGGAGCAGCACATGGCAGTGGGCAGAGGGACAGCTGCAATTCCTAGTCTGCTGGGCAGCTACTGCACAGGGAACTTAGGGGAGCAGGGAGCTGATGGGGGGCTGCCGGTCTACCCTGGTTCCAAGCCCCCACTAGCTAGCTGCAACGGGCTGCTCTTCCTGCAAGCAGTGGACAAAGCAGGCAACTGCCAAACAACGTTAAAAGGGAGCATTGCACAACTTTAAACAAGCATGTTCCCTAATTGATCAGCAGAGTGCTTTCATGCCAGTATAACTGCATCTACTGTAGGGCTTTTCCCAGTATAGAAATGTTGTTTAAAAAAAAAAAAGAATCACATCCCTAACCAATACTGTTATGACAAAAGTTTCCAGGTTAGACTTGGCCTAAGTCATATTGCTAAAGATCTCCAACGGGGCCAAAAGGACGTAGATGAACCTTAGCAAGTGAATTCCTTAGCGCTTCATTTTCAGAGGTATTGTTTTAATTCAAGTCAACAGGAGATGTCAGTGTTCCATGCTTCTGAAAAATCAGGTTCTTAAAGGGTTAAGTTGCCAGAGAAAAACTAAGCAAAATGATGACCATAATTTACCATTTCACTGCTCCAGTTAAACACCAGAACACTCCACTGTGAATCAAACTAGCCTCCTCACTACGTGCACAATCTAGCCCTTAATTTTAAGATTATATGAAATAAACTTCTGGGGCCCAATTTTACCACAGTGTAACTCCTCTGAGGTTTACTCCTACAGGTTTACTTCATACAGTCTTACAATTCAGGATCAGCTTGTGCATGGAGCAAGGAAGCCAATCTGAAAGATTTCAATAGAGATACTCTGGCATTCAATTGCAGTACAGTGAAATGGTGAATCAGGCCGATCTCTTTTCTTACCATGAACTCAGTGAAGTTACACTGGTACAGAATCGGACCAACGTAATGAGGAATCAGGCCTTACAAGTTTACTTCATACAATCTTAAAATTAAAGGCCAGACTGTGCAGAGTAAAGAGTGATAGGCAAGCACTCCATCTCCATGTCCTCCTCAAGGTTCAGACACATTTTCCATTTTTCCTGGATCTCCCCCTTGGGCAGCAGAGCGCTTCTCCCATTCTTAAACACAGACAACTGAGCCCTAAATTAGGATTCAAAGCCCCAGACATGATAAATTTACCTCCTTCTCTTTTGCATATCCACTTTCTCAGAGAAGAACAATCTGCTGGGGAAAGGTATTGCTTAAAGGCAACCACACAGTCTTCTTTAGTGAGCGTATGCCTTCTGTTACGTTTGGTGACCCTGTCAGGAGACAGAGAAAAGCCAAGTCGCAAAACCAAATGAGATCAACTACAGCATCTCCGGATTTGAGGGTGTGCGACGTGGCATTTTTATTTAAGGAAACTGTAGCAACTGGTTTAGTACTCAAGATGTCCTCTACTGAGGATCTGTGTTCAGCCCTGACTAGGATGGGCTTGATGGTTTTCTCTCTAACTGCTATTGTCCTGTTTAAAACAACAGCATCTGTCAAAACTTGGTCTCACCATGCACTTTCAGCCTGAGCAGATGTGCCATCGACCCACACATATCTGAAGTCTTCTTTCTTATAGGTCAAACCTATCCAGCTGTTCTCCCCTTTAAACTGAATCCAAGCCTAGAACGCAAAAACAATCCATTCAATCATGTTATTAGGCCTCTTTTATCCATTTTGCACTTCATTCATCAATATGTAGGATCCTTTGTCCTGTTACCATATGGGACAGAGGGACTCAAACCATTTGGTTCTTGCTCATTTTTATTAAGTGTCTAGCTTTTTCCTTTTGTGGGGTGAGCCCACTGAGCTCTCCCAGAGCTGCAGGTCCCACATTCCCCAGCCACCCTAGCTCCAAGGCACAGAGGACGTGACACCCTCCTGAGCTTGTCAATAGAGTTGCCTGTGGGATAATTGCAGCCAGCATAACTCAGAGCCACCCTTAGAGCCACCTAGGGCCATTCTTTCCTCACATGCACTGAGTGTGACTCAGCCTACTGAATCAGAAAGCACAATCGTTCAGCAGGCAGCAGCTTATAATTATATACATGGAAACAGGGCACACAGTGCATTCCCTATTGCATTTTCTAGCTAAAGCAAAACAAAAATCCTCATGCAATTACGAAATCCCCCAATTTTAAATCTGTCAAATGAGAAACTAGTCAGGGTACCTTTTCTGCACTGTTTGTAATTTTAGCAAGGTCTGTCTCCTTAAAGCCCTGACACGCACTCCTGGCCTCAGTCCATGTTTTAGTTTTACTATCTTCCACATAGTAACATGCCTTTCGAAAATAATGCCATTGAGGACCCTGGGGGCACAACTGCCTGGAAACTGAACACCACAAATTGTTATGGTACCCGACTTTGGAAATAAAAGAGCCAACAGGACCTCAATAAATACAAGGATATGAACGTCCAAACTGTTGCTTTCTGTACCTTCGCTAGGAGAGCACCGTGGATCCTGAGACTGTAAGCTGCAAGTAACTCTGGCAGTGCCTACACAATGTCCAGTAACACCGCTGCAAGGAAAACCATTGGTGCAGGGATGGCAAGTGGCTTGACAATCTGAGCCATAGTAGCCTGTCTGGCAGCCTCAAAGGAAGTTTCAGAGTTAAATGACAGAGTGCAGAGAATATTCAATCCCTCATCCATTTCCTCCATTTCAGAGAAAATAAAATGTCTTTTAAAATTTATTCCATTTCCAAAATACTGTACAGGCTCACATCCAGTGATCTGGGCACCTACACCATAAACTAAAGTCACACACATATCAATAAAAGAATGCCCCAAAATACACCCACCTCAGCCCATTCCCATAACAGCCTTAACAAAGGGAAACGATAACCTTTGCAATGAGTAGTTTTAGCTTTTGTGTTAAATGTGGCACTATTTACAGCACATTAATTTCTCTCTATTCATTAGGTCATATTTATTTTTACTGTTCAGTCTATGTGTCTATAGACATATAGGGCCTGGTTCCCATTTACACAGGTAGAAGACAGGAGTAACTCCTATGAAGTCATGGAATTACTCCATGTTTACATCAAGGTATCAGAGAAAAACTGATCCTTTTTCCTCCATTTCCTGTGTTTCTAAGAGCACTCTTCCTTCTGAGATCAGATTCCCAGCTGTTGAGCTCCCTCCTATGTACCACTGCAGCAGCACAACGGGGATGGAGGGCTGCTCTGACAGCAGTGGGGCGGGGAATACTGGGGTGGCACGTGGCCAGCATTACTTTATGCACTCTTTCAGCATATTGAGTGACCCAGAAATGTTGTAGAGTATGCTGCACTCAGGACCACGGGCCTGGCCTTATGGCACACATTAGAAAGCTCTGAAATTGATCTAACTTCTGCAGAAAGTCAAAAAGGACCCCGGATGCCCCAACACTGCAGGGCAAAAATATAGCGAGAGCCACGTGTAACCCCCTCCTTTCACGTGGCTGGCAAAGTTCAAGTGTACCTGAAGATCTGACTAATGAAGTAACAATGTATCTTTAAAAAGTAAACCAGCTCTCTCTCTCTGGAGGAGTGTAGTTGTCATTCTGAAGGGTATTTCTGATGGACAACAGTTATGGGAGACCAAATACAAGAGACATCCTTTTGAAAAGGACACACAGAGTTTAATTTGTATTTTAGTTTTAATTGATTGTTGTAGGGTAGTCTGATATGACAAAGTAAGAGGTGCTAATGAAGTCTGGGGTATAGTTAGAAATATATACACAAATACTTACCAGTTTTAAGATATAATGCATCAGCTTTATTAGAGCTTCTAAATACCTCTGTTCCGCTAACCAAATGATACCATTTCTGTGAACGGACTACTCCAGTACAATGTGTTTTCTCATACAGGCATGCATTTTCAGCAGATTCGAGAGAAGAGTATACTTTTGGCAACAAATTCTGTCTTTGTGTTATTATGTGGCCTGCATAAAACTGAAACATGGCTTCAGCTAAAAGAAAAGGAAAAATATCCCAGAATGAAATGGCAGATACACTTATCCCCACCCCAAACAAGGAAGGACTTTCAAATATAGACACCCTGCAGCTGTTTCCCAACACTCTCAGTTGTCTCCAGAAAGTTATAAAGGATAGTTACCTGGTACTGCCTTCATTTTCATAGACAATATCTGACTGCCTTCCCATTACTTATGCATTTATCCTCACAACACCCTTGAAAGACAGTAATACCTCCCTATCTCAACTCTGTAGAAGGGGAACTGAGGCACAGAGCAAGTGACCTGACCAAGGGCACACAGGAAATCTGTTGCAGAGCCAAGAACCGAATTCATATCTCCCAAGATCCAGCCCAGTGCTTCATACTTCATCTTCTAGCACAGAGCCTAGAAATCCACTGCAGTAATCCACTTGACACAGTAATTCTAGTAATTCACTCAAGGAAAAAGCAAAAAGGTACATACACAAAAATGCAATGTCCAATTGCATGCCTAAATATTAGCATGGTTTGGCCAACTGCATGCACAGATCTGGTGACTGTGCATACATATGGGTGTTTAGACTCACTACACACACAACTGTACTAATTATATATGAAAAATGAAAGTGTGGAATTGTGAATGTGCTGGGCCTGATTTTGATCTTACTCAGACCAGTGTAAATGGACAGTGACTGTGCTATATTCAATGGAATTACACTAGCATGTGAAGAAAATCAGGCCTGTTGTTGTTCATGGACTCAGCATCACCCCTTCCAAATAAATAGTCTATTACGCATTCAAGTGTTCCACACTGCTGATTAAGATTCTCTAAGTGAAGTATCTTTCATAGAATCACAGCTGTATGAGTGAAAGGATAAGAACATTTTCCAAAAATCTATGCAAACAAATGAAAAAAATAAAATCTGTGTTTACATGTGGAATAAATTCATTAAAAATACTGAACCATTTGTAATAAAAACAGTCAGTAGAAGCAAAAGAAGAAATGAAAGAACAAAGAAATGCAAGGATTGACCAGAAAAGTTATCCTGTTACTTACCTTCATTTCTTTTACACACAAAATTGTATTTTAAAAGGCAACTAGCTGCTTCTAAAGCTACTTTATCATGCTGAAGAAACACACAGTTTTCAGTTGCATCCCTATGTACGTTTAACCTGAAGTAAAAGCAAAATTCTAATTACACTTAATATTATAAATGTAAAAGAAACCCTCCAACATTACTGCAGTAAGTTGGCTGCATAGCTGCATCCTAACAAAACCCACAAAGGTTAAGACTTCAAGAGCAAAGAGTAAGGCTTCCCATGTAGTAGATAAGCAAAATTTGTACAACTGATGCTGAACAGTACAATTTATAATGAAAAAAGTTATATATACACACACATAATACTACCCTGTTTGCCAGAAAAAGAGGAATAGAAAATACCACACATGCAATGTAACAAAGTTAAATTTGAGAGTTTGAGAAGGGGATGGGAAAAACGTATCACCCCTCTGCACCCAGCACAAACAGAAGAGGAAAGATAATAGTGGCAAAGGGCACTGGCAATATTAACTTTTCTGGGAGCCCCTATCTCTTAGGAAATCCATTTTGTCTTTTTCTAGGTCTAGTAACGAAAAGTGTGGTGGTGGTAGGTCTTACCAAACACGTTCTCAATGCCCAGTGTGCTCAAGACAGCGTAGACTTTATCTCACCCAGTTTAGTGTGCATTTAAGTCCAGCTTGTGTTAAAGTCCACACCAGGCTTCTAGAACATGTTAGTTAGAATAGGTTGGGTCACACCTTCTGACACCATACCTTTAAATCCTATTCTAGACAAAGGAGAACATTTCTACAGGTATTTGGGCACCTAACTCCTATGAAAATCAATGAAAGTTAGATACCTAAATACCTTTACAAATCTTTCCCAAAGTCTTATAGCAGTATCCTAGGTGCAGGAGACAGGTACGAAATGAGCAGTCCTGCTCTCATGGGAACCAGGGCAGACCCAGAGGCAGGAGACCTCTGAACAGCTTATTCTGTGCCTTTCTTGGATTTTCAAGAGTTATAGATTTATGTTATAAACCCTGGATTCTTCCACAAGCCAAATGACATGGCCCCTAACACACTGGACTATAATCTGGGACCATGATCACCTGCAGCACTATCTTCATGCAGAGAATATTCAAGGAAGATGAAAGAACATAGCTATAGTTTATAAAAGCCATTACACTACACGGTGGACAAAACAGCATCAAGGACTTATCTAAATGCATTTAATGTGTCCATATTATAATACTTTTAATTGTACGTACACAGGATGTAATCACTGATGTATTTAAATTCCTAAAATAAATGTGTTTATTAATCCAAATGTTCAAAAGAAAAACATTATAACAAATACATTAACATCTGGAGGGAACTGTCTATTGTTTTGTAAGGAACTGTTTAATTTAGCATGATACAAATAGAATCATGAGTCAATCAATCAAAACTGTTAGTGACTACAAGTAACAGAGCAAGAAAGCAAACAACCTACGAACTCTGTACTCATTCTCATTCATAAAAAAATCAAGTAAGGTTACCAGTTCAGAGCTGTGTTTACTCTTGATCCATCTGCCCACTGCCACTCAGATGCCGATGTTTCCCATTTCATTCCTATCCACCCTGGCTGTTTTATCATCTTTTGTAGCCAGTCCTGTGAAGTAACAATATATACTACACTAGAAACTGACAAACAAAACTTCGTGTGTTTTACTAGCAGTTTTTTATGTCCTTCCCATAACTGGATATTGTCTGAATCACAGGTGGTAAATTGTTAACCCTGTCACAAAATCACTTTCTGTTGTGTACAGTTTTGGGTGCCACCCTAAGAAAGATGTGGAAAAATGGAGAGAGCAAGAAAAACTGTAAAAAGTTTACAAAATCTGACCTATGAGGAAACAGGAAAGAAACTGGGCATGTGTAGTCTTGCAAAAAGAAGACTGAGGGGTGATCTGGTAACAGTCTTCAAGTATGTTAAGGGCTGTTATAAAAAGGACAGTGATCAGTTGTTCTCCATTTTCACTGAAGGTAGGACTAGAAGTAATGGGCTTAATCTGCAACAACACAGATTTAGGTTGGGTATTAGGAAAAATCTTTTTAACTACAAGTGTAGTTAAACTCTGGAAACTTCCCAGGGAAGTTGTGGAAGCCCATCACTGGAAGTTTTAAAGAATGAATTAAAACAAACACTTGTCAGTGATGGTATAGGTATACTTGGCCCTGTCTCAGTAGGGCTGGACCAAATGACCTCTTAAGGTCCCCTCCTGCCCTACATTTCCATGATTAAATTCTGGTTAAACCCCATTGTATTAACCACAAACAAGTAAACAAAAGTCAGGGAAAGACAAACCATTCATAGTCTTTATAATGTCAAACCTTTTCAGCTGACGATTCCAGCTGCAACAGACTTGTTCTTTTAAAATGGTTGCAGAACAGCCTGGCTTCCATCCAACTCAGAGTTCTATTCCTTTCTATAAAGTAACAACATCCATTCCAGTACCACCAGCCAGGCCCAAGAGGACATTTCAAGCTGTACTTGCCTGACATCATTGAAAGACAAGAGAGAAATACTATATAATAGCTTTCTTTTCCAATTAAAAAAGTTGTTTCCTGTGAAATTTAGCTTCTCATGCCTCCCTCACCACACAATTGTTTCTGTTCTACCAGCTTTTTTATATTTTGCGGTGGGAGCGTTTTGAGAATGAAGAGGGGGACTGTTAAATGTTTTACTTCTTCGGGGAACACTTTCAGTTAGTTTCAAACATATGGCACCTATTTCCATATTTATTCACAAAAATATCCATTTGCTCGTGAAAACTGAGTAGATGCACATGCAAATACCACTTTAGTGAGTATGCAAATACATTTGGCAAAACATTTTGCCTTACTGGAGGCCTGCCTAAAATATGGTGTTCTCTGCTGCCCAAAGGCAAAATTCACTCCTGGGTAGAGCTAGCAATAAGTCACTGCACCAGATAAGTCTCACTTATGCCTGAGTTTGAGAACAGAAGTGGGACTTTCATGGTGCAATCGCCTTGGGCTAGCCCTGTGCACTGGGGTGAATTTCACCCCAGAGGATGGCAACAATACTGTATACTTTATAAAGCAAACTAAAACAATCAACAAGGCCCCAGACCTTCACATCATACTACCCCTCTCTACACTCAGAGGCGCAGGCAAGGTACCTGGGATATATGTGAATTGAAATGTGCAATATTCTTATGAGCAGACAATATGTGTGAATGTGAATCTCAGCACCTTAACTGTCCAAAAAGAAAAAAAAAAAAAAGCATCACAGAGACAGGGAGTGCAAAGGAGGGAGCCTAGGAATTCACATACTCATGTCCGGTTTACCAGTCTTAGGAGCATCCCTTTGGTTTTGCATATTTAATTTTTAATGTTTTCCCCCTGAGAAATTAATGACACATTCTTGCAGTACATATGTAGCACAGTAAAAATATTTTATTCTGCAGACAGCACAAGAGGGAAGTGCCATCTCCCTTCTGAGTTTTGCAAATCTCTCTCTGCAGGAGAAAATGATATGCAGCCATCCGTATTCTCAGTGAACATGCTTGTAGGTGGAGTAAATCATCCAGATTTCATTCTTTGTTATACTAGCATCAATCTGCACTAATTATACCAACTTTAAAGGAGTTACCAGAAATTTATGCTGGAGAAGGCAAGAACAGAATCTGGCCTTTTGTGTACTGATGGAGCTTTACTGTAGAATTACAAAGGACTCCTCATTGTTTTTGCTGATACAAACTAACACAGCTACCAACCACTGGGAAAGCTACAGAACATGGTAACATTATTTGGCTGCATATAAGAATCATGTGCCATAAAAATGAAAAATCAGTGCACATTTGTTGGATTCCACCATAGTGTTCAGGAGGGAGGGTTCTTTTGTTATTTTTAAACACTTTCTTCTTGGCTGAAGGACTTCTCAACTTTCATTTCCCACTTTCAGACAGATCTGACTTCTTAAAAAAAAAAAGGTTTTACCTAAATTACAGACACCTACATCCTCTGGCTCAGCACAAACTGCAATGTCCTCACACTTTCCAGATATGCTATTGCACGGCTTGTCCCAGTAGCAGTCTGGGCATTCCTTTTCACAAGACGGTCCGTAGTATCCAAAATCACAAGCTTAGAAAGAAATTAAAATCCTGAAAAACCTCCATAATAGTTACATGGACACTAACTGCTGGAAACCACGCTGAATAATTGCTTCTCAGGTCTAACATATGTGAAATGGTTAGAATTTCTAGCTAGGAGTCACTAGAATTTAAGCCAAAATAAGATTTCAGAAACCTAAATCCACTTATTACAGAGCACAATATCCATGTAAGCTTCATAGTGAAAACCTCCACTGAAAGCTGTAATATTTTATTAGGGACAAAATTTATTGATACTCTGTATCCATTCTAACATCTCCTGAAAATGTACCTCTAAATAATAGACATTACCTGATTTTAAGTATGTTGCGCTTTGTGCAAATCCACTGATAAGAAATTCAGAGTCATGTATTAGGAAATAACTGTCTTGCCATAACACATAGCCAATGCATCTGGACCTCTGCATTACACAGATATGTCTGGCCAATGTGTGGTTAGTGTATTTAGCTGATACTGCTGAAGCTGGCAAGATCGCCACTGCATCCCAGATGCTTATGAACAAATCAAGATCTGGAAAGGGGGAAAAAGTTTTCACTGATTTAACAAAACAGTGCTATAGTACAAGACATTAGCTCATCATCAGTGATTAACATATATATCTTCACAAAACCATCCACAGTATCCAAAATCACAAGCTTAAAAAGAAATTTAACACCAACTCTGAAAAACTTCCATAATGGTTACATGGACACTTATTGCTGGAAACTATGCGGAATATATGCATATATGTGTCTACACACATTTATTACTTTGTATATTTCTACATTTACTCCAGTCACCTTCCAAGTTTTTGATGAAATGGCTAAGTAACGTCATTACTAGTGGAGTACCTCAAGATGATTAATTAACTCAACAGAAATGATGCAAAATTTATCATTTGAACAGTAATAAAAAAATCTGTTACGACAAATAGTCTGCTGACAATGAAACAAGAGTTCTTCTCTACATTTCTTCACAGGCAGCATATATAAGTCAATGGAAGTCATTAGTCTGAAGCACCACACAGTATTCTGAACAACATTTTTTCTGTGTAACTTCAGGTGTCTCGAAATATCAGAGGACAATCTGTATGTATTCACCCAAATTCATGCATACTCGCATGTAACATGTCATCTCTCCCTCTGAGCCTGTATTTTTAAAATTGTGTTCTGAAACTTTTGATGGCCTTTGATGCCAAAATGAAAGTTCCCTACTGGACAGTCTTGAATGAGTTCGAGTGAGAATTTTTTGAAATACGTTGTTGTAATGGGTGCTTTTATCATTGCCCAATGCTGCTACACAAGCCCTCTGGGAAATAAAATAACTTCAATCTCACAGGGAAAACTACTCTTGATTATTCAAAATTTTATACCAGTAAGGGTGAAATTCACCCGGGTGCATAGAGCCAGCCCAAGACCTAGGCACCATTTAACGCCTACTAAAATCCTCCATGCTGGCCACCTGCACAGAGGTGAATCCCACAGAAAGTGAATATAAATCAGATTCCAAACCTGGTTCTGCTGGCTTCTTGCACATCCATTTCTTGGCTCTCCTACAGCTTGCTGCAGCGACAAGTTCGTCAGCTGGCATTTCAATACATCTCAGCCAACTGCTTCTCTTTCTAAAAGTTAGCCTGTTGTGGAAAATAAAAACAACTCAGGGGGACTGTTATTTTTGTGGGTAAAGAGCAGTCTAACTTAAAAATGATGTCAGTACACAGAACCACACTGGGTAGAACAATGCCAATGATAAAAAGTATAGAATACCGCAGGGCCAGGAGGAAACATGACTGAAAGCTAACGTGATAATTGTCTGTAAGTGCCTGCCAGGGATTAACAAAAAGCATGGAAGTAAGAGAGAGGGGAATTCTTATTAGCACCTAATGGAGTCACTACAATTTAAACCAGAACTGGATTTCAGAAAATTAAGTCTACTTTACTACAGAGCATGATATCTGGGTAAGTATCAATATACTGAAAACCCAATAAACCGAGAGGTTTCTTTTTTTAATCAATAAAAGAGGAAGAAACATTTTATAATGTAAGACAATGGAATAGTCACAAAGAAAAGTTAAAGCCGCCACTTCCAGCAGCTCCAATTGGCCTGGAGTAGCAAACCAGAGCCTCTGGGAGCCGCAAACGGTCGAACATGCAGACGCAGCAGGTACACGAACCAGCCCGGCCCGCCAGGGGCTTTCCCTGCACAAGCGGCAGAACAAGTTTGGGAACCACTGGACTAGATGGCTCTTACCTGAATATTTGGACATTAACAATATGTCTAAGCTAATAAAATTGTGATTTTTGTTGGATCTCATTATTGTTTTGATGTGGTTTCAGATCACAACCACACTATGCTAGATACACATAGATTGCTTCATATACAAACCATTCCAATACACTAGATGCATTATCATCATGAGCCCAGGTCCAGGCGCCATCTCGGTTTATATCTTGCAACCCTGTCCATGTGGGTCCATTCAGAGATGATTTAATCCAACTCTGTATACAAAAGTTTTCAGAAACAAAAAGGAAAAAGCGTCTTTGGTTTTACTGTTTTTATCAAAATGAAACAGGACAATTATTATGAAAAGAGAAGGAAACCATATTATCTGAGTCCAAATCTGCTGGTGTTTCATCCAGAAAAAGACTGCTGAGATCAAGCCAATTCCTTGGATTCTTGATACAGCAAACACTTCTGATCCAAAAACCTTCCAGTGGTGCCTACAGCTCCACATAAACAGCAATGGAACTTCCAGATGTTCAGCACATGCCATACACCTCAACCGTGTCAACCTTCCGGAAGTTCTGTCAGCCCAGGCCAAAAACCCATTAAGGGAAGAAAAGCGGTGACATTAATAACTGTACCAGTTCTTTCAGGCTTTCAAACCAAACAAGTTCAGCACCTCTGTATCGACTGCAGGTGGAATTGGCATCCATCCAGGATTTCGCTTTAGCACGTGAAATATAGTAACAGTACCTGTTCCAGTAGCGCCACCCGGCCTCATCTGGACATTGTATACTGACTGTGGCTTTAAAAACACAACAAACAAAGCCACAGCATTGATCTCTGTTATGTCAAAAACAACATGACAGGCATTTACCCTTAAAAAATATTCACATTCTTTGTGTTCACAAAACTGCCAGCAATTCATTCTGGGGTAAATTCCTCTCTGCAAAGAAACCTGGCACAAGGCCTATGCACCATTCAAGCCATACTTATCCACTATTACAGTGATGTGAGTTAGGTGATGTATAGGCCTTGAGCTGGCATTTTGCACGTTGAGGAGGGTGTGTGTGTGAATAATTCACCCTCCACATGACTCCCTTTGAATTTAACAGGGGCTGCACAATGAGATCCCTGGGAACCACTTTGAAAATTTAGAAGTTAAGGTATGAGGGAAAATACATATGTTCCTCAGCCTCCCAAGCTTCCATAATTTTTTTTAAAATTGGATGTGATACAGTAAATTTTCCTGGATCCTCATCAATAGGTCTATCAAGATACTTCTCCTTCAGCTCACTGAAGAGGCTTTAATGAATCTGTTTGCAGTGCATGGACAGAAAGTAGACCAGACAGCCATATGAACAATTGTTTACCTACATTTCTGTGCACAATTATATTTATGTGTACAAACTGGATGAATGGACACATCTGTACAATTTAGCACCTACAGTAAGGCCCTGATCCTAGAAAGTTACTCATGTGCTTAAGTGTTTGCAGGATGAATGCTTGAGTGTGCAATTTCTGTTATTCCACAGGCAAATTAGTCACCAGTGATGCAACCTGTAAGCTCTACAATATACACCAGAGACCCCGTTGCAATTTCAAGTTGAGGTTTGCCCTGATGTACTTAGCCAAAATTTCCTTTCCTATTACTCTTGAACAGTGTGCCCTGTGCCAAATGTCAGCTCAACTGCTTCCCTCCACTACAAAAGTGGCAGCATCTCCATGAAGCTATATATATTCTGCAGCATTTGTGAAACACTAAGAATCCATGATACTCCTCTCAGGTCAGTTTTACACTGATGTAATCCCAGTGGCTTCAATGCAGTTACCTGTATTTGAGAGGAGAATCAGGTCCTGTCTTTCTGCCTGCAGCACCAAATACCATTGTATTCAGACTCCAACATATTTGTTAGTACTTTATTCTTTGCAATGAAGAGGTGTTAGAGGGATGCAAATTATGATTATTAACTTGCTTCTTAAAGGAAAATCAGGCAGTTCCTCCCACAGCCCTGAACTACAAGATCATGGTTTAAATAACCCTTATTATGTAGCCCATTATTCTTGGGCCTCTATGTGTTCTGTAACATTGCTGTAATGCAGGTGCATTAATCTATAGTTCTTTCTCTTTTTAACGTCCACACAAATTTTGCTATGAACAGTGCATTTTTAAGAAGTGCTGACCCAAAGTGAAAGCATTCTTCCATATGGTTCCTCTTTTGATTTTCTTAGGCCTACAGCAACTAAGCATACACCAGTCAGCAAAACATTTATCTTAGTCATCATCACTGGTCTAATATCACTCTGAACACTGTCTCTTTAGCTTATATCCCTTTCCCTGATCTTTTGTTTTCAAGAACATAAGCTTCTCAAGGCTGAGACTGTCTGTCTCTGCACACATACTACTGCAAGCTAAATAATAATAAATCTTAATATTCAGCCTTGTGAGTTTTGGGTGAAAGCAGAAGCATGTATCACACACATATGCATTTATATGATCATTAAAAAATTAAAAGGCCCAGGAAATAAAGGAAAATCTTTCTAATTATCGCAGTAGTTAAGCTCTGGAATAGGCTTCCAAGGGAAGCTGTGGATCCCTATCATTGGAGGTTTTTACAAACAGGTTAGACAGGTGTTTACCTGTCAAGGATGGTCTAGGTTTACTTGGTCCTGCCTCAGTGCAGGGGGGTTGACTAGACGACTTCTTGAGGTCCTTTCCACCCCTACATGTCATAGAATATCAGGGTTGGAAGGGACCTCAGGAGATCATTGAGACCAATCCCCTGCTCAAAGCAGCCCCAATCCCCTGACAAATTTTTGCCCCAGATCCCTAAATGGCCTCCTCAAGGACTGAATTCACAACCTTGAGTCTAGCACGCTAATGCTCAAACCATTGAACTATCCCTCCCTATGAGTCTCTGATTAGCCACAATCAGAGTCACGTAAGGGATACTCAAACTAGTTAGCAAGAGTCCCCAAGGGACTGTCTGCCAGTTGGAGTTCCAGGCACACATATTCCTCCTCCCTTGCACTGTAGACTGTAAGGGAGGGTGGCGTAGAAATTGGTTGTTCCAGCTGCACACCCATTGAGGACTCCCCTCTATGCAAGGGGAAACAGGGCCACATTCTATCCCCATAGCACCATTCTGGAAGGACAAAAGAGATGATGTAGGGAGAGAATCTGGGCCAACAAGAAAAACCACCCACTGGTACACTTGGCCTCACGGGGAAACCTTTTTGGTAGTCTCAGAGAAGCCATGAACTGAACTGGTATGAAGACTAGAGCTCAGACTTACTGTTAGCACAACAGAGAGGGAGGCTTGCACTGCTGCTCCACCTTTTCTGTGGCGTAACAGAAGATTTATGGATCCAATATCATCAGTCCGGCCTCTTTCATGAACAGACAGATTTCAAACTTGTACTGGTCTGCAGGAGCTCAAGGACAGGGAGACGACACA
The DNA here is from genome assembly GCF_003597395.2 of Chelonoidis abingdonii. NCBI lineage: Eukaryota > Metazoa > Chordata > Testudines > Testudinidae > Chelonoidis > Chelonoidis abingdonii. The sequence continues at coordinate 92,825,527 of NC_133775.1, forward strand.
AGCACCAAAGACAGTTTGCCCTCTAGGGCTTTCATGGGCCACAGTCCTAGACACCAGTCCACACAAGAGGGAATGAGCACCCCATCTATCTAGTTTCAGTGACTGGCATGTGTAAAATGAAAGAGATGGGGCACCATTTCAGGGCCCTTGTCAACATCTCTCTTGATCCTAGCCAGCTCATTTTATGTGGATTAAAACCCAGGCAACATAATAGAAAATTGGATGTTCTGAGGTGTCCCCTTTTAATACTTACTTGCCACACAGCTTGTTAGAGTGAATGGCAACAGACACGACGTTTTCTCATCACAGAACCCAGTCAAACTATTACAAGGCAGAATGCTAGTGCAGCGAGGGCAGGCTTTCTTGCATCCAGATCCGTACCGTCCAGAAACACAGCCTAGATAAGGGAAATACATAGCAAATTTTTCGAGATTAACAGCCAGATTACATCTATACATGCTGACCTTTTCCTTTCTCATTCATTTTTTTCCAATTTCCATTACCACAACAGAGAACCAGATGAGAAAGTAGAACCAGGCTGGAGAAACAGTTATCAGCATTTGGGTTCAAATGAATTATGTTATCTTGGAATAAATGCTTTAAACTGTAACAGATATATGACTCAATGTTCTTGTGTCATCCCTACAGTCTGCATCATCTGTTGAGGCAAGAAAAGTAGTCAGCTGTGAAACATCTAAGAAAAAAATACTCTAACAAGAGACTTACACAAAGGCCAAAGGTATAACTTTTATAAACAAAAATTTCCAAATATGGTTGTAAATTCTTGTTACAAGTGGAATCTAGATTTCCAAGATGATAAGCTATGTTGAAACCAAGAATGCACAGCACCTATGAATCACAGGACTGAAGAAAATAAGGCCAGTTATATTATGATGGATTTAGGAGTCTAACCCAAGCTTGAGAACCACAATGCTTAATACTGCCTAATAAATGAACCAAAGAAGCATAAATAGCAGGACCAGGAAGAGACCATTTGGGTCATCAAGTAGGATTTTCTGCATTTCCAGAGACTGCCACCTACACCACTTCTGCAAAATGTATTAACTAACCCATTCTTAATTAACTGCAGTGATGTTGCCTGGACTTTCTCAATTACCTAATAGCTTGTACTACCAAGAACTTTCTCCTGAGGTCTACCCTAAACTTTTTCTTCATTAGCTTCAGTCCATCTTCTGATACTGTGAATAATTCCCTTTTTTCATTTATATTACTGCCTCAAAAGCATTTATAGATTATGATCATGTCCTCCATTAGTCTCCTCTTTTCCAGACTGTATACACTTAGCTCATTCAATATCTCTTCCTGTGCCCTATCTGCTAATCCTTCTACTATTCTTTTTTGCTCTTGGTATTTTTTCTACTTTTTTCCTATATCCTCTGTAAGTTATGGGAGCTAGAAATGCATGTGGATATATCTGATGTGGGTGCTTGCTATCCCTCCAGCTGTGCTACTGCCAGAAAAGTTATCATGCCAGGCTTCCATCGCTGCTGATCTTTCCACTTCTTCCCTTCCCTACACCCACTTGCTGGCTTTCTCCTTCCCCTTTTTCGTCTATTGTTACCCTCACCCTAACATTTTGTATCTGTGTAATATTGTCTGATTATGTATTGTCTGGTCTTCCATCTTCGACAGTTGGGAAGTTGGGTAACAGCATGATTTTACTGGCTATCCTGTGAAATGTGAAGCATTTGGTAACATATACAAGCCGAAAGTCATTTACCTTTTTCTTTTTTGTTTCTGTGTGAAAATTAATAAAAAATATTAAAGAATATAAATGCTAATATTGAACATCCTCTTTCCATACTCCACTTTGGTATCCCACCCTTAATGAATACTCTATTTTCTGACTACTTCCCAATACATATTATGGTGTTTTTAATCAGTAACTGACATTTACCCGCTTTTAATTAGTTTATTATGGGGCACTATATCAAAAGCCTTATTGAAATCCTAATGTTACATTTGTTATATCCCTGCTATCCCCTTGTCATGTGGTGTGCTGGCCCTTTGTGAAAAAACCTACACATTGAAAATATCCTATCGCAATCTGGTCACTGGAGAGAAAAGCCACTACTAACGCTGGATCTACTGCAGGGATGGAACCGCCACCACAAGCAGGGATTAAGAAATAGGATTTGCTTAGCCTGGTGGCCCTTGATACACAACCCGTCAATCCATCACGAAATATAACACATGCTGACTTTCCCTGGAAAGGAGATTGTGAGGTCACAGGAACCTGCAGAAACGGCTCTGGCCCAGACAGCTGGAAAGGGGATCTATCTATATTTTAGATTCTATGTATGTACTGAAAGTTGATACCTGAGAAAGAAGCACCTGGCCTGGGACCCTAAGAGAAAGGTCTTTGTTGTGTTTTGTAATTTTTCTATTAAAGACCTAAAAAATCAGAATGGAAAAGACATAATAGTTAACTAGGAACCAGAGTATCTGTTGTTTTTATATGGTGGGGAAGCCTATTTACACTACAGTGATCACATGGAAAGAAGCCAGCAGATTTGCATGACACATCTTTAACAAACCTTTCCTTCCTGCCAAGTGATTAGACCCCTTTCCCCCAAACTCTCACATATTGGTGCACTTCTGTCTCACCTGGCCCTATTTCCTATTTATAAACAAAATATTCTACCTAAACAGCACGGCCCTTTTTTCTGAAAGACTGGTGCACCTTAGCCTCCTGGAATTAGTTCTCATACCCACAATGCACTTCTTTGAAAGTGTTATGCTACTCCTTGAGAACATGTATTTTACACATGCTGAGAAATAACACTACTTATCTGGTGAAAGGGGCAAATCCTCTGCCCTCAGTTTAGCCTGAGCAGCAACTGCAGAGGCTACTTCAGCTCAATACTATACAGGGCACTCCAGGAAGCTGAGCAATAGACTCAGACTTTTGGGTCAGAAGAGACCATCATAAGCATCTAGTCTGACCTCTTGCAAATTGCAGGCCACAGAACCTCGCCCACTCACTCCTGTAACAGACCCTTAACCTCTGGCTGAGTAACTGAAATCCTCAAATCATGGTTTAAAGACTTGAAGTTACAGAGAATCCACCATTTACTCTAGTTTAAACCTGGAAGTGATCCATGCTCCACACTTCAGAGGAAGGCTAAAACCCTCAGAGACTCAGCCAATCTGACCTAGGGGAAAATTCGTTCCTGCCTGACCTGAAATATGATGGTCAGTTGGACATTGAGCATTTTGGCAAAACCCACACAGACACCCAGGAAAGAATTCTTTGTAGTAACGAGCCCTCCCCATCTAGTTTCACACTACCGGCTACTGGGTATGTTTGCTACTAGCAGTTACAATAAGTTGTGCAGGTTCTGCCTGACCCCCAGAAGGAGTCGTCTTCTCACATTGCCTCAGACAAAATCAAACTGGTTCCATTGCCAAAGGAGGCTCTGGAATGGAGGGGTGGAACCGGGTCAGGATTTCCCACATGCAGAGCTTTCCATTCCTGGATCTCCAAGAGCTTTATAAAAGTGGGTAAGCAACATTATCTCCATTTTTCTAGACAGGGAAACTGACTTGTCCATGATCACAAAATAATTGCAGACTGAGAAATCAACCAACCCCCTGGCTCTCTGTTCTATGACAATTTCCTTCTTAACAAGACTCTTTACTCATACTACAAAAACAAGTGTAAAAACAAAAAAAGTTTATTTTTTAAATCTTATTTTTTTTAAATAATTAGTAAAGAGAAAAGATGGATCCTTACTTGTTTTCAAGTAAACTATACATCTTTGGGGAGCTGACACCATTTCACTTCCTGAGACAAGATAAAATTTGGATGGCCAACTACTTATTCCTGCACATTGAGCTTTGCTCATGCAGTAGAATTTTGCTTCAGTTAGGGTACTATATTGAGCCATTTCCCCAAAAGAAAGCAGTATTCTTCCAGGATACTCAAGGAAAATATCAAGGTCTGCAAGTGAAAAGAAGGTTGTAAGGTTGACAAGAACACACACTATGAATCACAGAGATGCTAAAGTCAGACTAGCTTGGCCTGCAGCTCCCTTAGTTTCTAGAGTAACTAGGCCATGCTTCACAAAAGCATCGCTACTTGGGACAGCCCTTACTCACTTGCAGGACTAAAGCACGTCGAAGTGTTGTCCTGCATAGTGATGGAATTAGTTACATGCTTAAGTGCTTTCCTGAATTGGGGCCTTAATGACTACTCTCTAAGTATTTTAATAAGTACAAGCAGAAAGAGTGCAGGCTGCAATGAAGGCTCCATTCAGCCCTGGTTCTTCCCTGGTTAATGCATCAATTACTGATGCAGACCATGTTGTACAGAATTATTTTAGACCTTTACTTTTTATGAACTGTTTTGTTGTCTGAACACAGAAAGCTTGATCTGCAGGGAAAATCTATGTTTCATTTAGACTAAATTTTTTTTTTTTTTTGGCTGAACTTCTCTAGCAGCACAAGTTTTAAGTAGTAGTATTTTATACAGTCCATCTGTAGACTTCTGGAGACACAGAAGGATTTCACACAATAGCTTCATTTTATTCAATAGTTACCACGTATAAAGTCAAACAAACCACCACAAGATTTATCACAAGATACCATGCATGTAATCCAGTAATTCAATTTTGCTCCTTGAGGTTTGTCAATAAGACACATCTCATGATCATCTTTTCGTATATTATGAATTAGTTTTGAAAGTATCTTATTGATACATTTTTCTAAATTGTTCTCGCACAGCAAGTGCTAATTTAAATTACACTGTGGAGATTAGGGTCAGATTCTCAGCTGCTGTAAAATCACCACAGCTCCATTTAAATCAATGAGATAAACCCATTTACATCACCTGAATACTTGGCACATAGAGTTAGCTAGCTCTGGAATTTGCATTCCCCGGGTATAGTACATATGCAGCAACATGCAATCAGATACTATCATGAAAAGCATCTAATAAGATCCTACACAATTAGCTGTAGACACGACTACTGGTTCTTTAAATCACCACCTGCTTGTTTTTCACAGACCCAGTGCAGGCGTGTGGAGCAACCAGTAGCCACAAGTTCTCCTCCTTTCTTCATCTGAATACATCCACTTTGATCCCTTTTAATGCCTGAAAGCCTGTTAAAAAAAATAAGGTAGCATAGGTGAATATGACTAAAGCAAATCATTAGTCCTGCTGTACAATCAGAAACACACAATATGGCCCCCAGTAAACTGTTCTTTTATTACAAAAGAAGCTATCAGAATATAAATACCTTCTCACCTCTTTGTTATATTGGCTCTTTTAAAAACTACTGAAAATGTAACTACTCCAAAAAAAGTCCCAATAAACCCCATTTGCTACATACAACAACAGAAATAATGGCCACAATATGATCTTAATTAGGTCAAGCATTCAACTGAGTCAATCTATCCACAAGGAAAAGAAACACTCATGTTGAAATCACATCTATTCACATTCAAATACAAAATGTTATCTATCATTTCAATAATTCCCATGTTGATTTCAGGTGCTTTCTTCATGAGCGTGATTAAAATTCTTTGTATCTATTGAGTGCAAATGCATTTTCTGCTATTTTTGTATTTAATTCTAGAAGGTTTCTTATTGAAACTGCCAAATGCACACGTGCAGATTCACTGATTCAAAGGCCAGAAGGAACCATTATGGTCACCTTGTCTGATCTCCTCTAATACACAGGACATAGAATGACTACAAAATAATTCTTACAATATATCTTTTAGAAAACTTGATTTAAAAAATGCTAGTACCTAATACTTTGCATTAATAGATTTAAAGTTCATTAATCTTTGACAAATAGAACAGAAAAGTGAGAATATGATGAGAGTTTCTTCACAATAATTAAAGGAATTTAAAAAAAGAGTTAATCCTCAGAATACCTACAGAATCTAAAACGCATGGTTTGGGAAGCAAATCAAAGACCTGAGGATGTACACGTGATATTTAAAACTTTGTCCACCTAAAGTGACTTGAAAACTTATCTCCAATGGATCTGGAAGACAGAGAAAATGCAGATAGGAAAGCTACCCACAAAGCTATCAAGAATACATTTGCAGCTTTAATATTTCTGCTAGTTTTGGGACTAATCTTAATTTCTGTCCCTTTTTCATGCTCCCACAGTGAAGGAATTGTTGGATAGTGGGGCCAACATCCTTTGAGATAAAGAGGCCTGAATTTCATGGGCAGTCTATCAGTGACAACTCAAAAGCCTGACTGTTTAGCAATGTAAGACCTTGTCTCCACTGTGAATTTGCCCCAATGGCCAGCAATCAGTGTAACTGAACACACACCATCGCCTGGCATAGATCAGCAAAGCTGCTGTTTGCATTTGTGGAGGTTATCCCTGCTTGAAATCAGGGTACAGTGCAATAGTGTAAATCATGACTTCTTTACCATGGTTACGCTAGAAATCTGCAGTGAAGCAGCTAAGCTACAGGCTGGGCACCGATGGCAAAAGTTAGGGCACGTCTCCAGTAAGGGACTCAAGAGTCTATCCACCACTTTATTTGTACTGCTTAATAAAGTTGTTCTAACCAGGTGTTATCTACCCCTTTGTTTGAGATTATTATTGTTACACTAATAATTATAAAAGCATATCTCAATGTCTTCCATCTTCCTGCTTAACAGACATTTCTATGCCTGCCAAATCTACTAGACAACTGTCAGCTCTAGCATCTACAGCTAATGTAATGTACAGAGAACATGATAGCTATTATGGTTAAAATGAAACAAGGCTCAAATACTTTGCTCCACCAGGTTATAGCAGCAATTCAAGTAGGGGGGAAAAGTTAGCTGGGGAAGCACCTCAGTCTATAGAAGATCAGTTGAGTACATGAAACAGCCAAGCATATAAAGTCAACCCACTCCCCAGCTCCTTGACTGCTAGGTTTTCATAATTAAGATGGCTAACTCCTTACCAGTTGAGTGCAAGATTAACACCGTGTCCACTAGTCCATTGCCAGGCACCAGACTGCTGCTTTGACAAACCGATCCAGGTACCACCTTCCAGCATGGAAGCCACCCATGTCTGAAACAGTAACAATTTCCTGCTATTGTTAAAACTCCCACAAGGCTCTTCTCGTCCAACTGTCTCTCAAATCCTGCCAGGAAGTCAGTGAAAAGCCCCATTTGATAAACAAAGTGGACGAAGAGTTGGCTCTGCTATCTTAGAACTACACTGAAATAAAGTATTTCCCAAAGAGAGAAGTCCAACAGAGTAACCAGAGAGAAATTTAACTGTCAAGATTGAAAAGACAACACAAAATTCACTTAAGACTTTCAAACTACAGATTTTCTTTGGAATGAAAATAACCTCTTCCCTTCGCAAAAATACCTTTTCTTCTGCACTATCTAGTTGGAGAAGACTAGCATGCTTATACAAGGCACATTGGGCCAGAGCCTGCTCCCATCGCATAGTCTCTCTCCTTTCTAGGTAATAACAGTTTCCATTCCAATACCACCACATGGGGTCTTGAGGGCACTTTAAACTGGTGAGCCCTGCAAACAAAGAAGTTTAAGTACAAAAGGAACGTGGAAAGATGTATAAACCTGGACAATGTATCATCCAGGATGAACAGACAACATACCATGAATAGTGACACAGCTAGATCGGCCATTAGCTGAAAAAATATGCTGTGAGGTTCCACAGGGGCATGTGCAGTTTTTTGAAGAAAAGGATACACACTTCTAAAAAGGTGAATAGCAAAGCTTTGTCTGTACAGTGCCTGGGACAGTGGAGCCCTGATCCTTGATTGGGAATCCTAGGCACTATTATAAAATAAACAACACATATTCTGCAAAAGGTATTATTACACCTCCATAAAGAAATTTGCTAACTATATGAAATTGTATGGGCCACATTTTCAATGAGTCTCTTTACCTGTGTCTGCAAACTCCTTAAGTGCATTCATTTTGCATATGGAAATTAGCAGGTGAGCATACATGTTTTTCAGGTGCCATTAACGAAGTCCTCTGAAAATATGGCTCCAAAAATTGAGACCATGTTTATTTTCAGAAACAAAATCTCTCCTCAGCCTACCTGCCAAGACCTGAGTGCAGGGTTCTGCGTTACCACTATAAAAGCAGAAGACATCAAAACCATGACATAAAAAATAGTTTCCTGAACGGTTTGCCATTGACCTCAACAGGAGCAAGACAAGACCCATATTTGTTCTCTGACTTTCAATGCTGTGGAAATGTTTGTCAGGGAAGGGCTCTACCTTTCCAGAGACAGAATTTGTTGTATAATGTAATTGCTGGTACACAAAGGGGAGGAGATGAGAATCTGCATAAGTAATACTGAATGAGAAAGAGAAAACAAATACACACAATCACTCAAACCAGCCAAATAGCCCAGGTGTCCACCATAGGCAAGCAACAGAACAGGGACAAAACTGTTAGAGTGAAGAAAATCCTACAACCCAATGCTGATGATTACTGTAAAGAAAAACAAGTTACCTTAATTAAGGCTTGATCCAACTCCCACTGGAGTCAATGGGAATTTTCCATTTGACTTAATAACAGTTGGATCAGGCCCTTATTAAAGGACTCATTCTGTAGCTGATTTATGCCCTGACGTTACAATGAGCCAAATCTGGGCTACAGAGCAAAGATGGCACAGTGGTTGTAGTGCCAGCCTGGGAGTTGGGAAACTTATGTATGATTCTTTGCTCTATCACACATTTCCTGTGTAACTTCAGTTCCCTAGGTGTAAAACGGAAGTAACAGCACATCTGCTAGGTGACCTCTGAGCATGCTCACTGGATCAGGCCCTGCAGGCAAGTTAGGCAGAGGAATATTTATCTTCCTCCAGTTCATGCATTATTCTGAGAGAAAGGCATCTGGATGCCTAGCATGGGACTGCAATGCACAGAGGCAGAAACATAGGCATCTAGGAAACTTTTGCTGCAAAAATGTAGGCATGGAGCTGAGCAGTGGTTTTGTGAACACCCAATGGGGCCTGATTCTGGGATTTAGGTGCCTAAAATAACAGTTAGGTGCTAAAATCCTTTTGTGAAGCTAGCCCAACTCCGTATATTCAAAGCATAATTCATTTTGGTTACATCTGCAGGTCACACTACAACATTTTAAGATCCAGGATGTCCTGGGACAGGTAATATAATTTTATGTCTGCACTATACATATTAGACAGAAAAGGTGAACTAAAAAAAAACAAGTTACTATTACTGTACCTGATTCACAAATTTCACCTTTAAATTTGTCCACACACGTTAACTTTTCTGGGCATTTGCCAGTTATTGAATTGCATCTGAAGTTTCCAGGACACAGCGGACAAACTCTTGCACAGTTTTCTCCATAGTATCCCAAGGAACATTCTGTATGAAGAACCACCGACATATCAGAGTTAAATGTAGAGAAGTGACATAACTAAGAAGCTATCTAAAATGTTACTAATGAAAGACCTGATCCTGATTTCAACAAAAGTGTTACTTCCTAAGTAATTCCAGGCCCAGGCCCTTAAGTAGAAGGGTTATTTACTCAGATGCAATGAGGGTGGATAAAAATCAATGATTTTTTTTTTTAATTAAACAATATCAGATTTTGTTCAATTTAAATTAGATTCTGATAAAATACTTTTTGAGGAAAAAGCCTATCTCAAGGTAGTTTTACTTAAGATACATTATAACAAAGATATCTCATCATGGAATAGGGATTATAAATTCTAATTCTATAGTATGAGACAATACATTCATGTAATGTTTAAGGTTCTGTAAATGAGATCCAATCGTTCATGGATTAGCGACCCAATCTTATGGGGCTCCAGGGGCTTCTGTACAGACTTAGGTTAATCCTTCTATCTACCCAATGGGACTCAGTGTTCAGTCTAGAAGATACCATCAGAGATGCTTAGTTTTGCAGTTCTCAAACTGTGGATTTGTTAACAGCAAAAATGTTTTAAATAAGTAAATAATATATAGAAGTGAGAAATAACAGATCTCAACCCTACTGTCCCTCTGCAAATTTGTGTACACAAACTCAATCCCTTACCTGTCTCTAAAAGTGCAAAGTTTCAGAAAGTTCAATGAATAGAAGAAGATTGTTGGGGGCAGAACAGATCTGGACAAGAAGAAGTCTGGAGCAAAATGTGAAAAGGGAGGCACAGGCTGTAGAAACAAAAGTGAAACTGTTTGAGCTGCATATGTCTTGATGTCTTTCTGAGCATAGCCTTCACTGATTTGAGATCTACCATACCATTCTCTCACTAGAATGGAAAATCTAGAATGGTAGCATGCTGTAAAAGAGATCCAGTTTGAGAATATTTTAATGAAGTTCTCTACCTGTGGTAAGACAGGCATGTGTGCAAAATGCAAACAGTGAAACAAAGAAACGCAAGGCCTAATTGCCTGAATGAAACAACATTATGAGAAGTGTTTCTTCTCGGGAGGAAGCTGCGCTGAAGATGATGAAAGGAACATGACTGAACATGCAGGATCTTCTGGTTGGCAAACTTATTTCATACTTGTTTCTTAAGGACTGCCTGTCTTCCTTGTGGACTATTCTTGAAGTCTCACATTTGAGCAAAAAATACAGTTGTTACTCTATGGTACCATCATTTTAGATGCAGTTGTGATAAAAAATAAATAGCTGAAATAGGTAGATCTTCCTTTTACAATTTCACCTTTAAAGTCGTACTGAGTGTCAGTGAATGCAATGAGTAATACTAAATGAGCAGTATGGTAATAATAATAATAATTAATAATAATAATTAAATAACTGCATTGACTTATTTTGTTTAAGAGAATCCATCCTCAACATACAGGATTCTGAAGACTATCCACCTTCAAGATCACCATCATTTTCTATAGTTTCAGCGTTATCTGTCAATGATAGTGTTTCAGTCACATCATGTATGTCACATAGCCACAGTATACCACCCATAGCAAAAAGAAAAAAAAAACTCCATCATCCAGGAACAACCATAGATAAGCTTGTGATAAGAACCAGCATAACAAAAAGAGGTAATTGATGAAAACATTGCCCACTTTGTTTATGCAACAAACTCTCCTTTCCGTATGATTGAGAACCTACACTTCATTAACATGGTTCAGTCATTAAGACCAGGATACAATCCACCCAACAGAGCAGATGTTGCAGGCAAATTACTGGAAAAAGTATATGAAAGAGAAACTGAGCAGTGTGCAAAAGGTCTAGAGAGTAAAATTGTTAACGTGAGTCTTGATGGGTGGAGCAATGTCCACAAAGATCCTGTTGTATGTGCTTGTGTGACAACAGAAGAAGGTAATGTCTTTCTTACAGAAACAATTGACACATCAGGAAATGCACACACAGCGGAATACTGACAAGAAGTGGTAGTAAAAGCTGTTACAAACCGTGGAAAAAAATTCAAATGTCTAGTATGCAGCTTTGTTACAGACAATGCTGCAAATGTATCCAAGATGATAAGAAATTATTTAGAAGAGAGTGAAGAGAGTCCCAAGCTAATAATATACGGTTGCAGTGCTCATTTGATGCACCTTTTAGCCAAAGATGTCAGTGTTCCAGAAAAAAAGGCTAATGTTGTTGAAATTGCAAAATACTTCCGTAATAACCACCTTGCAGCAGCAGCGCTGAAAAAAGTGGGAGGAACCAAGCTAACTCTCCCACAAGACATGTGATGCAACTCAGTAGTGGACTGTTCTGAACACTATATCAAGAACTGGCCTAATCTGATGACAGTTTAATGAACAAAATTGTGAAAAAATAGATGGCACAGTTACAGCCAAAGTTCTCAACACTGGGCTTAAGAGAAATGTTGAACAAACGCTGAGTACCCTGAAGCCTATTTCTGTAGCAAAATGCAGGGAAATAGATGTTTTATTGCTGACTCTGTTTAAATTTGGAAGGAACGGAGTGAAATCTTAAAAAGAGAAATATGCAATGACAGAGTTAAACTATAAGCATTAAAAAAAACAAATGGGACAAGCACTATCTCCAGCTCATTTTCTTGAAATATTCTCAATACTCGGTACGAGGGTCAAACCTTAACTGCTAAAGAAGAGGAGTTGGTTATGACATGGACATCCAGCAATCATCCCTCCATAATGCCAACTATAATAAACTTCAGAGCTAGGGGTGAACCATTTAAGAAATATATGTTTGCTGATGACATTTTAAAGAAAGTCACACCAGTGAACTGGTAGAAGTCACTTAAGCACTTGGATTCAGAGACTGTTGAAGTGATAATCTCACTTTTAACAGCTGTTAACTTCTTCTGCCGGCGTAGAAAGAATATTTTCTTCCTTTGGACTAATTCATTCCAAATTAAAAAATCATTTGGGACATGAAAAAGCAGAAAAACTTATTTTTCTTTTCCAGATTATGAACAAGCAGGAAAATGAAGGTGAAGACAACTGAGTTTGCTGAAGAAGCCAATATTTTAAGTTTTTCATATTGACCTGGCTGACAGTTGATTTATTTTATTTCATTTAACTATTTTAGTTAAAAACAATTTAAACAAAAACAAACCTGATTTTAAAAATACTTGAATGTTTAACTAAATTCAAAAATTCATATGCTTGTTTTGTTAAAATATTATGTTTGCTATTGAAGAACAAAATCCAGAACACATAACGTTGTTGTTTTAGTTAAATAAAACAAATTTAAATGTCCATCTGGTGATGTTCTCCTCCTGAAACACCATGGCAAGAAAATCCTATAAATATTAATGATTAACCTGTTGAATTGGAGATAGTTCACCTCCCAATGACTTCGTAAATATCTGCTTCAATTACCTTTGGTAAATGAAATAACCAAACAATCATTCATTTTCTGATACAGCTGTAAAACTAATCTAAAAAGTTTTCAAAATAAATCACTTTAAAATGTATAGCGCGTACCTTCTAAAAATGAAACCTACATCTATCACTGAGTTGTTGGTTGTTATAACCTTAACATACATTCTTCACAAGAATGCACTTTTATGTAGAAATCCATTATTAAATTGAGTCTTCCTGACTAGGGTTTAAATCATAATTTATATCATGATTTAAATCAAATCCGCACCCTGGATAATACTTCGTATACTGTGTTGTAATCTAAATCAATACATTTAAAAGTGTAGAAAAACATCCAAAATATTTAATACATTTCAACTGGTATTCTATTGTTTAACAGTGCGATTAAAACTGCGATTAATCATGAATAATTTTTTTTAGTTAATCGCCTGAGTTAATTGCGATTAATCGACACCCCTAGTTAAAACAGATTTCAGGTTGCTCTAACATTCATCAACAGACCAGTTCAGCACAGACCAGCCCCACAATGCAGGGAGCTTACCATTACCTTTGCATCCCTTTCGGCACCATAAACTGCCGTCAACACTCTTCTACTAGAGCAAAGAATAAGGGCCAAAGACTTAGAAGTACATTTTCAGTTTCTGCAAATAATTTCTGCAAATTTGAACATTTTTTCATCTCCTTGGGTTTTCAAAATTTTTCATAACATTTTTTTAAGTCGAAAAAGTCATTTTCAAAATTGGAAAATTTTCAAAAATTATTTCTGTTTTGAAAAAAGCCTGCTGTGTGAGTAATTGATCGTGCTAAACTGGCAACGCAAACAAAAAAATCAAAAGAACAAGAGACAGTCTAATTTTTAAAAAACCACAAGTATTTTTGCCAAAAAAAAAAAAAAAAAAAAAAAAAAATCAGTTTTCCAAAACTGGCCAAATTTTGATGAAACATTTCAACTTGCTTTAACCACCATAGACTGGTGAGGCAATATAGGTGAAAAGTTAATACAATTTACCACATGGCTCTCATTCTTCTGCACCTGCAGCAAATTTGTACTTGGAGTGTGACACATACCACGTTTTACATAGGAAATAGCACTTGAGGGAGCAGTAAAAGGAGCAAAGTGGATTTCATCAATTCCTGCCATTCTTCTGAAGTACTGAGAGACTTTTACTACTCCAGTGCAGTTCCGGTCATATAAGCAGTCTGTCTTAGCACTATGGAGGGAGCTGTAGATCTTCTGTGATGAAAATGGTCTTGACAGGTACTGACTAAGAAACACATCAAAAATGTTTGGAGCTATAAAATACAAAAGAAAAGAAAAAACAAATCCATGCAATGAAATTAACTATGTTTTTGGAAACCATACAGAGTAAATTTTCAAAACACCATTTAGATTTGGATGTATGGAATTACTGAAACCTGTAGTTCGTGTGTACATACATGTGCTACTAAAATGTGCATAGAAAAGCATGCACAGAACTATATGGACAAATTATACAGCAAAATTAGGTGCCAGACTGAGGTGAACATGCATATTTTATTGTGCAAACTGATCTTCACCTCAACTAAATTATGAATTTGGAAATTCAATATATCAAAAATGTAGAGAGTTCTGCTTCTCAAGAGAACCATTTTCAAGAGGATATGAGATTTCAAAGAATTTTTGAAAAATTAAATCCATTTTATGTAACTGGAATGAAATGAGAAAACTTCAGATGGAGGTTTTCCAAATTTGCCACAAGCGTTTTATACAACCTTGTCAGTTTGTTCCAAGTTATGTCATTTTTCTCCTTCCAACAGTTGAGATAGCACTGCCATCACTAATGCGCTACAACATCATGGACTGCCTGCAACCAGTAGGTCTCCCCCTGCACATCATCTCAGGACTACGTTCTTGGCATAAAGATAACTGCACTTAACAGCATGCCAACAACACAACGCACAGAAATAAAGATCTTATACTGCCCTCGATATGTACATGCAGCTGCCGCTGAAACCAATGGTCGTTTCATTCACTGATCCAAGGTAATATATTGCTCTAAGGAAACAGGTCACAAAAAGTATGTGAGCTGCAGTGTGAATCCTAGTGCAAGGAGAAAAATGAAGATTCTATTCCACCTAAACAGGGAGCTCCATAAGGATACCTTAGATCAGGAGTTTTCAAACTGGGGGTCGGGACCCCTCAGGGAGTTGTGAGGTTATTACATGGGGGGTCGCGCGCTGTCAACCTCCACCCCAAACTCCGCTTTGCCTCCAGCATTTATAATGGTGTTAAATATATAAAAAAGTGTTTTTAATTTTGTAAGGGGGGTCTAGGGTGACCAGATCACAACACTAAAATATAGGGACACATTGGGGTGCCATCAGCCCTGCCAACAGTCCACCCCAAATCCTCCCAGGCTCCGCCCCCACTCTGTCCCAGGTCCCACCCCCTCCCTGCTCGAGCCCGCACCATGCCCTTCCTCATCCCCCCCAGCCTCCTGCTGCCTTGCTGCATCAGTTCTCAGTCCCTCACCCACCACTCACCTCCTCACCGCCCCCGCCAATCCACCTGCCACTCACCCCTCACCTCTTCACCCTCCCTACCTGCCACTCGCCTCCTCAGTCACAATTTTATCAGGACATCTGGTCACCCTAGGATGGGGTTGCACTCAGAGTCTTGCTATGTGATAGGGGTCACCAGTAAAAAAGTTTGAGAGCCACTGCCTTAGATAATTACAGAATTATGCTTACGGAGGAAAACTGGGGAGGGGAAAAACTGAGTTTTAATGATGAAAATACCCTTAAAAAAACCCTGTGGAAAATCATAGCTGAGCTGCTGATACCAAACTATGCCTCTGGCAGCAGCTTCAACTACTTCAATGGGGCTATGCTCATTCACACCAGATGAGGATCCAGACAACTGTTGTTCTTCATGGACTTAGGCTACCCTGTTTTACAAGACTTTTGCTCTCATCTCCCTACCCCACTCCATTGGTTTGTCTCTATCACTTCTTCCTGTCTGGCTAGCGTTGGTAAAAGAACCTTCTCGTCTGCAGCTCCCGCCATCTAGAACCTTGATCTCTCTCTCCACTGTACCGACTTCCAAATTTTTCCTCCATTGTCTGTTTCCTGGTTCCTCGCTAACTTAGTATTACTCTTGTAGCTAAATGCTGTAATTTTTTTCCCACCCTGCAGTCTTTAAACCCCATTTTCCACAATTTATACTATACACTAATAATCTCTATGGTCATTTTAAACACTGAATAGCTCTGGGGCAGGGTTTGCAGGAAAGAGGCTTTATATAATTAATTTGTATTATTTCCTATTCTCACTCTTATAATTTTTTCCCAAAAAGTTTAGAAAAAATTCAGAAAGTTTGGAAAAAATTTCCCTAAACTCCTTCATTGCAAACTTACATTCAGCTTTCTTACAAAGCCATCTGTACTTATTTTCACAGTTAAACTTTAAAATACTTCTGGGTGCTGGCTGGATACCTGCACATCTTCCAGATGGATTTCCAGTTACAGATAACCTGAAATACAAAATACATGACCACTGAATCTCAAACTGGAAGTACTTGTATCCCTCAAGGTTTATCTTTTTTAAAGCTTTAGGTGTGATAGGACGGCCATTTAAATATATAGGCCTACATAACAATATTGCTCAACTTCCAACTATTTTACAAAACATTAATTAATCCTCAAAACATCCTTCTAAGTCTTTCCACTGACTTCCAAGGATGCTGGATCAGGTTCTAGGAGTGAAATTAACCCCTATGCAGAGGGTGAACACAAGACCTATGTATTACATAAGTACCACATTACATAAGTGGGACTCACATGATCCATGAGCAGGGCTTAAATTCAGCTGGAGCCATTGGGAACGGAGCTCTGGTAAATATTTTCAAACCTGCAGGAGCCCTGGCACCTCTTGTGGGGCAGAAGTCCTGAGCTCCTCCCATCCCACCATGGGACTGAAGCCTCAATTCCTGGTGCCCCCCTGCAGAGCTAAAGTCCCATGCCCCAGCGCGACCCCCACCCAGGGGCTAAAGAACACTTGGCACTTATCTCAGATCCCTTTACAGAGGTAGGCAAGTATTATATTATTCATTTTACATGGGGAAACTGAAGCAAAAAGAGATTCAGTAACTCGCTCCAATTCATAGTCAGCAGAGGCACCATAAATAGAGTCCAAATCACCTGATTCCCAGCCCCAAGCTCAATCCAATAGATCACACTGGCTGTTCAGGATGGAAAAAGAACACTTGAAAGAAATAAACCAGTTTCTATGACTCTGGGAAGATTCGTGTTCCTTCCAAAACAACACTATCCAGTATTCTAACCCATCAGATTCCTACTCAAGCAAAAGCCAGATGAGATGGGTCTGGTCTCTACAGCATTAAGGTCAGCTGGGCACCATATATTTATATAAACAGAATGAGCCACACATCTTATTAAGCTTCCTCTAGTTCTACTTTCTGTGGCATCCCCCATTCTTGCTCTTTGCCAGACATTTCAAGGGACTGAGTTGACACATTTGGACTTAAGTAAATTGCATGCTCTGGCTATCACAGCACGCTTTGGTTCCATCCATGGCATATATTCTATTTCTGAGGCACAGAATGTTCACAAACTCAGCAGTGTCTCATGGAGGTTTCTAGATCTGTTACAGCTTTTCAATACATTGATAACATGATTCCAGATTGATGCATTTTAAAGCAGGTCAAAATGAGGAAAAATTCATTAAAAAAAATCAGACTTTTTCAAATTAAATTGAAAAATTTTCACTAGCTGTTGTACATTCTTTCTTGGATGTGCAACTGTTGTTAGGACATCTGGTCACCCTAGGGTGGGGTCGCACTGCCTTAGATCATACTGCAGTGCAATGATAATGCCGAAATGTCTCAGTGTGACAAATTCTGTTTTGCCTTTAACTGATATGGTCCAGAGTCTCGGGTGGTGTAAGTCAGCATAGCTCTATTAACCTCAGTGGAGCTACAGCAATTTACAGCAGCTAAGATTCTGGTCCTCAAAATGCCTGTTAAGGTCATGCACTACTTTACCAATCAAGTTCTTTAGCAGCTGATTTCCCATTTGACCAAATCCAGATAGACTCTTGCTGCCTGCTATTCAATCCAATCCAAAAGGTTTCAGATGGAATTGCCGAGAACAACCAATTCTGTTAATGACACAAGAAAGTATGAACGAGTTATTTACAGTGATGCTCTCCAACCTAATGGCTGAACTACTAAATTTGATATTTTTAAGACCACATTTCATAAATACTACAGCATGTCAAACAACGGAAAATACTTGTGTGTAACATTTTTCTTTTTCCATTGACATTTCCCGACCAATTCTAAAAAATACCATTTCTTCTGGACTCTCAATCCATAGCAGATCTGCACTTCTGTATCTTCTACATTTCTCCCTTGCTTGAACCCAGCTGGCAGGGGCCTCTGTGCCGAAGTAGTAACAGTTGCCACTCCAATACGACCAACCAGAAAAATGGGGGCACCACAAACTTTTCATAGCTAGTCAAATACAAAGGAGCAATAATACTCGAGGGTCCTGATTACTGACAGCAGACAAAAGGAGAATTAGTTAAGCACTGACAAAATGCCGGGGAAAGGGAAATAACTGCTAGGAATGAACACGTGAAACATTGCTTATGCCAAGAACAAAGGCAATCACTCACCTTCAAATTTTTGTACTGCATTAGGAAAACCCGCCATATATAAAGCACTTATGTTTAGGTACCTCTCTCACAGACTGCAGGTGCACTCTGAACACTGCACAAATGGAAATCGTCACAAGTTCCCGTGTAGGGATTGCACAGATCATCGTTGTGACACAACCCGCACACAGAGGAACAATCCCTTCCGAAGTAACCCATGGAGCAATCTAAGAAACAAAATAGAAAACAGCACTGTCATTCATTTCAGGGACACATAGGTTGTTATGATACAAATTTACAATGAGGTTGTGGCTACCTCTTACAGTCAGGCAGGGAGTAAGGGACATCACTCCAGGATAGCCTATGGAAGGTTGATGCAGAGAACAAAAGGGCTACCACAAGCTTTCTCCCTTCAGGAAGCTAATTGTGGAAAGGAGGCAGGGGTGACGAGCCTAAAGGGCTGGAACTCTGCCTCCCTAGGGCCAGCCAGGAGTGAGGGTATGCTTTACCCCTTAAAGAATGCCTTATGGTGCCCACCATAGGGCAGTGTAGTTGTTGGGGTCTCAACCAAATGCTGCAAATTTGCCTTATACAAACAACCATCAACAATAAGACACAAAACAATATTGTTATGAGCTGGGTGAAACTTTGATATGCATTTAGTTAGAACCTCATTCAAATGGATGTGTGAACACTCCCTTCACTTAAGATAGCTGTATAAACAATTAGGGCCATACCTAAAACAAGGCCTAATAGAATCTGCCCAGAAACTAGCACCAGGTGGGTGGGTTCCACTGCGTATTGTGACCAGGTATGTTGGATTTGTGGGGCGGGGAGTAAGAGAACACACAGAAAGTGAGAAGGGAGAGAGAGAGACAGAGGCAAAAGAGAAGGCTAAGCGTTTTGAGCACAGTCAGACCCTGGAAAAAGCTTGAGAGTGAACTTTTGAGACTGGGGCTGTAAACTAAGAAACCGCTACTCTTGTTCTAGGTTACCCCTTCATTCAGCAGAGCAGCACTTTGTACGTTCTTGGTAAATAAACAAGATTTCATCTGCTAAACCTAGAGTTGTGAGTTCAATTCTTGAGGGGGCCGTTTAAGGATTTGGGGATTGGTCCTACTTTGAGGAAGGGGTTGGACTAGTTGACCTCCTGAGGTCCCTTCCAACCCTGATATTTTAAGATTCTAACTTCTACTTCCAAATGGAACTAGCTGCTCAGGTCGAAAAGGGACAATTTATTCAAATTATGTTAAAAATACGACTTTAAATTCCACAGTGCATAATCAGTTCTGAGAGATTCATTCCTGCCCCTGACAGAAATCTGAGGAGTCTGTCTTTTTCTCACACTATGATAACTCGTGTGCAGCTTGTCAGGCCAACAGAGTCTCACTGAGGAAACTCACAAAAGTTTGGATGGTCATTCCCACAAAGTCTTCAGCTATATGATCATACAACACTGGGGAATGTGACATACTTTCAGGGGGAAAATATAAGATATTGGGAAGTAGCCATAACCACGGCATTGCTGTTATCCTAACAGACAATACTAAGATCACAGTGGCATCAGAAGCAGCTTCTCTCTGCCATTCTATATGATGCAGGAGGGACAGAGAGTGAAATCCTGACTCTAGTAAAGTCAATGGGAGCTGTTCCATTAATATCAATGGATCAGAATTTCACTCAGAGTATATAAGTAGTCATGTGATGCAGTGGATTTGCTCTATGGATTGTTCTAATAAATCAACTTACCTGATTTTACATAGGCATAGGAATTGCTCTCCTCACTTTTCAACAATACGGTCCCCCTGGCAAGGGCATATGCATTATTCCATGTAGAAATTCCTGTGCATTTCTCCCTAAGCTCCAGGCAAGCTTCTTTAGCAGAATTCAAATCTGCATGTACTTGTGATGGAATACTTGGTGGTGAGAGAAGTACCTTTCCTTTGTGTTCCTGATACCGCTCAGTATCTTGCGAGGGGGGAAGGAAGATGGGAAGAAAAATAAAATGCAGGTCACCACCTGAAATGGAATGTATGCAGATACCCACACTTGCCCTGGAGCCAATGCTCCAGAATGCACAGCTCAGCAATGTGCTCTGGCAAAAAACCCTGGGTCTCCATTTTCTCCCCCTGGCAGCAGCTGGCATGTGTACTACTTCTGAGTTAACATAAAAAATTTCCTGCCATTTCATCTAAACAAGGAAACATGATAAAAGAGTGACAAACAGCAATGAACCCAGGTTCTGATCAGATCAATGCTGTTGTGCTCTCTAAAGGTTTACCATGCATACTGCCTTTGTTGCACTCCCCAGCTCAAACTTATGCAACAGTGTGATGGGGCATCACTGGCCCTGAAAGGGTTAAAACTCAGCCTGGAGGACTGCAAGGAAACAGTCAATTAGGGAGGTGGCTGCAGCCAATTAGGAGGTGGCTGCAGCCAATTAGGAGGTGGCAGGACCAGCCAATCATGGCCCAGCTGGCCCATATAAAGGAAGCTGCAGGAAGCCCAAGTGAGGGGACTGACTTCCTAGAGGGCTGCAGGACTAGCACTGTGAACAGAGTTACTAGAGCTTGCAGGCCTGAGGCCCTGGGAAGAGGGTGAAGGAGCCAGAAGCAGGAGCTGAAGGTGTTGGGGCTGTGGAGAAGTGGCCCAGGGAACTGAGGCAGACTGGTGGAGAAAGAAAGGAGGGTCAGTGGGAAGCTGGTGTTTACAGGGTCCCTGGGCTGGGACCCAGAGTAGTGGGTGGGCCTGCGTCTGCCCCCAACTCACTGCTGAAGCAGCAGCCAGGCTGTGGAGTGGCTAGACTGTTATGGAAGGAGTCCCCTGGAAGGTGGAACCCAGATTGTGACAGGAGGGCCGTGCCACAGAACAGAGGCAGTGAAACTGGAACTGCAGTGGGTCTTCAGGGGGAGACTAGGATGGGAGAGGCACCACCAGCAGAGGGCACACTCATTGACCAGAACTAATTCCCAAAACGGCCAGCAGGGAGAGGCAGCGAGGTGCATGGGCCCATGGTGCCCAACCTCCAGGGATATTCAGGGCCTGGCTGCACCAATGTTCGGAGCCAGGCCTCACCCCGGGTGCCTCCCCATGCCCCAGAGCGTCCCTGCCTCAAGCAGGTGACTGCCCTCCCTCGTCACTGCCAGCAGCTGCCGCTGCCTACAATGCAAGCAGCACAGGCAGCAGGCTGAGGGAAGGAGGTGCACATGATTGGCAGTCCTCCCCTGGCACCCACCAGGAGGTGACCCTGAGGAGACTTCCAGGAGACTGAGTCTGGACCTCACCCGAGCAGCTGCTGGGGCTTGGGTGAGTGTCTGAGCATGTGATCCATGCCCCACCCCACCCCAGCCACCACTCCTGGCCCATGCTGGGCAAGGGGCAGACCCATCCCCCATGAGGCTATGGAGAGGGGCAGGAACTGCAGCAGGGGAGGCGGCGACATGGGATGGCAGCCCCGTCCCCCCGGCACCCACCATGGTGGGAGGGGACACTTGGACCTGTTCTGGGCACCACCAAAATTATACAAAACTGTCATCCCTGCCAGCAGGAGGTGCCAGCATGTTGAGAGACCCCGTGACAAACAGCATTACTTGAGTTCCCCCACTTCCTTTTTCACATTGGTTGAAATTCACCCCTGTGCTAATGCAAGACCCATGCACCACTTAAGTCCTCAAAATAGGGACTTAAGTAGCATAGGCTATGTGCTGGTCCTCTAGGAGTGATTCTTTTTTTCAGTCTGAGCATTACCAGGGCCTGGTTTTACATGACGGAGTGTTCAGTAATGCACATTGTAGTGCAGAAATGAACAGTAAGGTGGCATGTAACAAAGCTTTTCTGCTGGACTGGAAAAATTAAAAGCAGACAAAGCAAACTTCCCTCAACCTCTGAATATGGAAATAATTTTCCATTTTTGAGACCCCATGGGGGGGGGAGCTAGGTCGCTGTTTAGATCAGTTTAACTACACAGCTCAGGCATGTGGATTTTTCACATTCCTGATTGACACAGTTAAAGCAACCTAATTTAGTATAGATCAGGCCTTAGTTAAAGCAGCAAAATGTCCTAGTATATGCAAACCCTGAGTACTAAGTTCCTACTCTTACAAACCTTCACTCCTGAGAGCAGTTCCACTGACTTCAAAGGGACTACTTGTAAAAGCAAGGACCTCTCCCATGAGTAAAAGTTTGCATGACTGAGGCCTAAAGGGTACATCTGCAAATGGAAATCCTGATTTAGATATCAATGGATTAAACAAGCAGTGTAAGTACTCACCTGCACTTCGCTTGCAGATCCAATGGGCCTTGGCACTACAGTCCAGAGCAATCAAGATGCCGCTGGAAATCTTCACACAATATGCATTGTTTGGTTGGGCTGGCCGTGACATCCAAAGCCTTTCCATTCAATTTTAACAGAATACAAAAAGGTCACTGTTAAAGAAAACATCTAGAGAAATAATTACATTACAATGACACAAAGTCCTCAATTTTGAGGTTTTTTTTTAAAATCTGCTCTAAATTTGGTGGGAAAATGCAGGACAGAGGGGTGAGGAACTATAAAAAAATTCAGCAAAATTTCCCTTTTAAATTTGGTATTTGAGAAGTACTGACCAGCTCTATTTGATGCAGGTTTTGGTTCCATTCTTTGCACCTGGGCATTCAACTTTGTGTTCTGCTGTAAAGCATTTGAGTTTTAAAATAGGCTTCTCTCCTACTTCATGTCTGGGGAGAGATGGGGACCAATTTTGCAGAAGAGTGTCTTAGAAATAAAATATGATCCACTGCAATGTTGCTGGGAGGTAGAATCTTATTACTCAAATCTGTGCTGTGCTTCTGCAGAGTGTCAGACCAGGCAGATAGGGGTCTAAGGTGTTCTTAACTCACTTTTGCACCCTCCCAATCCTGGGCTGGTCCAGAGGATGAAGCACCACCGCCCCCTCTCCCCACCCCCCGAAGCATAATCTGACAGCCATGGAATCCTACCTAAGAAACAGCAGCCCTCTGCTTGTCTCACCCCTCTCACTTCCACCACATCCCCTAGACGAGGGCATGTCAGTGGGTCCTTCAAAGGCAGCCTAATGGCTATTTTGTCAATTCCTGTATTAGATGAATCCTCACCTGGACGGATCCAGGGATTATAGACCTTTCTACGGTACTTTGGCCTTTTTACCTGGCATAAAGAAACTGAAATAGGATTAAGGCTCTGACCCCATTTCTTTATATTCCTCGTTTTCTATTAAGTTTGATTCCTTGCATTCCTGTTCCCAGAAACTTTGCAAAGCAACTTTAGTCTATGCATTTGGACTAATGGTTGCAAGTCCATATTTTAAGACATATCCAATTGAATTTTCTTTTGTACTTTGCCTCATTGGAGTTATCTAATATGTAATCTGATTTTTATTTTCTACTCATATTTTTAAATCTTCTAAATTTGAATATTATTTTAAAAAATTAAAAAAGGTGAGAGTGCACTCAACATGTTATAAAAATCAGTTAGCAAACATAGCGCTGTTTCCAATTTATTAATATGAGCTATAGTAGCAATTTGGTAATAAATACTAACTGTGTCGACAGTCATTTCTATGATGTTACATACTCAAATGAACTTATATGATAATATGAATACTGCTCAAATCAGCTTCTTACCAGGGTGCTGTTATATCTGCCAATGTCCCTTCTGACCAGGCAAAATTAGTTACATTTTCCAAATTATTTAATCCAATCCAGAAATTGTTCAGAGGCAACCCTAAAATCCATTTCTGTGGAAATGATCAATTCTTTATAAACACATTTATGTATAGTAATAATTAGCACTTGTATAACAGCTTTTCATTCAGGCATATCAGACACTAATTCTCATATCCACCCTGAGAAAAAGACATTATCCCTATTTTACAGGCATGGAAACTGAGGCACAGATAATTTAAGTGACTTGCTTGAGGGTATACAATGAATCAGTGGTTGAGTTGTAACGAAAAACAAGAAGTTCTGACTCTCTTAACCACTAGATAGCACAGTCTTATATACACATTTGGCCAAATTCCGTTCCTAGTTATACACCAACAACCCAATTAACGTTAACAGGGTTGCTCAGTAGCACAGAGCAGACTCTGGCCCAGTGACATACAATATGCATTTGACTCACTTAACACCAGAACTGAAAATAGTGCAGCTGGTAGTAAACATCATAAACCAGCAAACTAATCAATAGCTGCGTGCAATCTATACCCAGCCATATTTGATTTTTAAAGAGTTATTGAACATCAGAATAAAAAAGGCATTTAATTTGGATGAAGAGGCAGAGATATGTACCTGGACAACAAAAGAGCATGCAAGACAGACTGCATAAACAGGCTTGCTTTTGTAGAAGTTCACAAGACAAACTACTCCTTGTTTTATCAATTTCTTGTCCTTGCAAGGATCCGTGTTTTAAAAGAAGCATGTCCAAGAGTTACTGGAGAGCTTACAAACTCTACGTTATTCCCTAGAAAGGTAGTTGCAGTTGAGTCTATACTAGGGCATGAAGAACTGGACAGTATCTTTTAAATCACTAATTAACAAGCCTGCACAAGGAAAAACAATGACTCATTTATTGTTTCTTTTTTTTTTAAAATCACTTTGTGTAACATTCTTTTCTCATTCATATTGTTTCTGTCTAGGAGTCAGGTTATACAGTATGCACAGGAACCGGATTCTTCACTGTCACTTTCACCTGTGAGAATCTGCACTTACCTCAATGAAGTCAGTGGAGTTGCACTATTTTTGAAGAAGTGTAAGTGAAAGGAGAATCACTGTCAGATTTGGTCAGGTCAAGATTTGATAAACAATGCAATCTGAAAGCATGACGATCAGGGGAGATACTGCAAGGTTATGCAGTATACTTGTGGGACTCATTTCATTGAAGCAACCACAGTGCTTGCTTTAGGGACTCTGTGGTGTTATCAGAAACTTCCCATATCTGATTTTAGAGGAAATATTCCCTCATCTCCTTGGGAATATTTATTTTTTCTCTCTCTTCTGCAGCAAATATGGCATTCCTTTAAGTTTGTGTCTGATTTTAAGTCACAGAGCTGGAATGCACAGGGGAGGGGAATAAATTCAGAGTGAGTAATTGGCAGCAACACTCCTGGTGCCACAAACTCCTAAGCAGGTTCAATCATTATGGAGAAGGTGGGTGGATGGAGATAGTTAGTGATAAGTGTCATGCCCTCACCAACCTGTGCTAGCCAAGCATGACTACGTTTCAGTGGTACTGTTTCACATAATGAACTATGGCTGTGCTGAAGATGGTGCAATAGATTGAGACGGGCTATTAGTGGAAATGATTTTCTAGTGCTTCTTTAAACAGCATTCGTATTATTTGCTGGCCCTCAAAGTGCCCATCAAGCTTACACACAACCACGGTGCTAACTGACCTGCTGTCTGAATCCAATTAATTAAGCACACATTGAATCTATTTTTTATCAAGGCCTATGTACCATTCTGAAGATAATTCTCCTGCGTACAACTTTGAAGGGAAGGACCTTCCCCGAGAACTTAGAGGCCAGATATGGAAGCCAGGAGCTCTGTATTTTGTTCCTGAAGATCTCAGACTGCCCATGTGACAGCATGCCAAAAGTTTCAACTACAACACCCAAGGTTACGTACTTAACTCCATATTTAGGCACCTAGATCAGTGACTTGTCTTCCTGTGGACTGTGGGTGTTCAGCACTTTTGAAAATCAGTCTGTTTAGTCAGATGCGTAACTTTAGGTTCATGCAATTACACTTTTTCTCCCTGCACCTCATTTGGGAGTCTTCATTAATGTTTGTAAAATGCCTTGAGATCTTTGGAGAGAAGTTATCATGAAGCTGCTAAAGGTTATGACTATTTTGAAAATGCAATAACTAATACGTAAATTTGCATTATTTGTCATGTATAGTGCTTATAAGCATAAAATGCTTGTGAAATACTGAATATTGTTTACTGTTATAATATTAAAAAACTAAACAAATTATGGTTACCAAGTCAAGCACTCAAAAGTCAGGAAAATCAGAAGTTAAGGCTGCCTGTGGCTGCACTACTTTTGGCATGCTAGCTTGAGGAAAACTAGTACGTCTGTCTCCCAGCTGCTGTGCAGACACATCCCAAAGGTCTGAACTCAGCTCCCAACAGAGTTTACATGTGAAAACAACACTTGTCCAAAGCTACAGTAGTTCTCTCATACCACAGTTCAGAACCTGCCACACAGTATTGTTAGGAAAAGCACAAAACTGGAACAGCAGAGGCTGTAACTGACAGAAATGTGTAGAGAAAAGCTTGTATATAGCTTATAAGAGCATCTGGCAACACATGGAAATGTAACTCTGAGTTTGGGGGAAAAAAGGTAAAATTAATCATGTAGAAGAAATACTGACTAGAATATTGACAAGAAATAAAAGCAGCATGAGTGGTCTTTGCAATCAAGCTTTAAAATGATACACAAGGCACAAGCTTTACCTTTTCTGACGCATTAGTGATTTTTAATAGTTCTGTATCTCGATATCGTTTGCAGTATCTCAATGCTTCAGTCCAAGTCCCAGTGCGACTCCTCTCCATGCAATAACAATTCCCCTGCCAATAGTGCCAGCAGGGTGCTTCAGGACAATTCAATCTCAACTTGACTTTAGGGAATTAAAAAACAAGACCATTATCTTGCTATATGCAAAACTTATCCAGACAGAAATGTTTATGTTCAGCTGAACAAAGGCTTTTTTGCTATACTTCCTATCAAAGCTTTTTGAAAAAAAGTCTATATTTAGGGAAAACACAAAGATGCAGTTTAGTTCCTGGTAAATTATTAATTTCCAAACTGCTCATGGTTTTTTCCTAATTAGCTGTAAAGTGCCTCCTCTGTACTGTATATCTGGGACCACTGCAGATTTAAGACCTAATAATGAGGCTTTGTAACCTACAGCTTCCTAACAGTCTGACAGTTTAATGATTTATAAATGTATGAACACTCTGTGTCTTGCAATACTACTGTTAAAACCAAATGCCACCAAACCATCCGCAAACACCCCCAAATGATCTAGACTTCCTGCGTCATTTTTGTATTTATAGCTCAACTACTAATTTTGGCTGCAGTTTTATTTTCCACTATTTAAAAAAGTTAATGCTTATTCCAAACCCATGCCTCTCTGATGTGCCGCCAATGACAGGAACACATGAACATTTCCATGTCCTCATTTTAAAAGGGACACTTTGAAGGTATTTTCCCTTAAAATTAATAGTCTGTCACTGTCATGTTTCCTGTCTGAAAACTCATAGCATTCTTGCTGAGGTGCTCAATTTAAACACAAAACTTAATGATGCAGCAGACTTACTAAGCACTTGACAAATCAAAGAGCATATGTGAATACACACACCCATACATGTTGTACATTACACTTACATAGCCAGGCACACAGCAAGTTAGAATGTAGAAGATAAATTAATGAATAAATAAAGCACTGTGGGCTGAATCCTTAGAGCAAATGCTATCAAATATGAAAATTATCAAGCTGTGTTTAAAACGTAACTCTGACAGTGTCCCTATAATTACTACAAAATAGTCTTATTCTTTTGTTGAACAAGGGAAAAACACTCACTAGAAGAAACCTTTGTCATGATCATGCAACAATGGTATTTGTTCATTGGTTTGATAAGGCTGGAGAATTAAAAATACTCTTTACATTTTTAAATATAGTCCTAGTTGCAAATATGGAACAAATTTTACACACAGAAATAACTTCTCTAATCTCACCTGCTTTGGTTACCATATTCAATTATTTACCTTTCCAAATTTTATAATTTATACTTCACAATGTTCCTGAAAAACCATACAAAATGAATTTAACAGATGCTGATTTAGACTAACTTGCAATAAACAGAGAATAAATATACTTCTTCCCATCCTTCAGGCAGATGTCTCAGTAAAACATGAGCCTATTCCCTCCTGCAAACAGCTTCTCGGCAATCTGAATGATCAATTTGGTCTATTTTACTGTTCACACTGTACTGTAAATCTGAGAACTGATAGTATTAAACTACTAATCTCATGCAAATATGAGTCATTTTGCCATTGTCATTTTTTTCCTGAAGAGTGAATTCAGTTGCGGTGAAATATGGACAAACATCCTTGAAGACTCCTCCTTCTCCATCCTTTCTCTTCCTCACACCACATCTCCACCATGTCTATACTCTGACTTGCAGGACTACCACAAGGGGTAAGAGTCTAGTTCAGTGATACTCAGAGCTCAGTGGTTCAGGAGCTAAATTAATGATCAACGTTACACAAAAGAGCCACAGTAGGATATATAAAATATTAAATGAAATATTATATATTAACATTATAATAAATATATAGCTATAATTATATATTAATATAAAATAGTAAATGAAACAATGAATTATACATATATTATATATTATTCTCACAACAAAATTACTCACCAAGTATTATTATTTTATCAACTACAACTGGTTAACAACATAGTAAAAGCAGCTTAATTGGTTAATAATTTAATTAAATCACTTTTTTAAATATCAAGAGCCGCAGGAGACACCTTACATAGCCACTTGTGGCTCATGAGCCTCAGTCTGAGTATCACTGGTCTAGTTCAACCACCATTGCCTAGTCCGTCCTTAGCCTGTCCTCTGAGAGGGTCAAGAAAGGGTGTCAGTTGTGGAGGCCTTTTGTGTTTTTACTGTGGACATTTGCCATTGGTAACTGTCACATAGGCCAGCAAACCCCTCTCTAATAATGACTTTTAGTTATGACTAGAGATGGCTCAAGAATGTTTTGTAACAACTTTCAACATTTCAAAATATATTTTCATTCTGCACTAGACTAAAAAAATCTTTGTGTTTTCACAAAATGGACTCGTGTTAAAAACACCCATCTTTGAATTGAAAAAGATCAGATTGCTGTTTTTTTTCGTGTGCGTGTGATTAGAGAATACCCTGGACCTCAGAAAGAAACCTTCCCATTGAAAACTCAGTTGAAATCTATACCTTTCCACAACATTTGTTTTGACCTCTATGAAACAACAGTTTGACAAAAATATTCTGATCAGTTCTAGCGGCTCTTAAAGCCACAGCCACATTCTGCACTTAGACAGCACTTTAGGAGCAATGCGATCTGACCATAATCACATTTTAATAGGCTTATATTCCAAAGAGGGACCTTCTAAACAATCAAAAAGTGGGTACATCCCAAATGGTCATTATCCTTTAGGTATCATGATTTGCTGAATCCTAACGAACGGGCTTTATAAGAAGTTTCAGGTCAAAGCAAAATGCACTTACAGTCTTCTGAGACAAATTACTTCCATTTAATTGACTTTAATGTTAAATAATAAATTTGGGTTTTCTTAAATCACTGAGACTGGATATCTTTTAGGAAACAAGGCTCAAGTTTCTCATTGCGTATGTATTTGGAGTTCAGCAAAATGCTGATACACAACCAATACTCATGAAAGGCATCCTGTTCACAAATGGGATCCTGAAATCTTACATTTGTGTACTGAAGGGGCACACACTGGGCAATGGGAGTGCGAATTCACCTGCATACTACTCCTCCATGTGTCTCAAACAATAACCAGGAAGCACTCCCACAGTGGCCAGAAGGTAGTTAATTCTCCATGTTCACTGAGTCCATAACTTAACAGCCAACAAGACAGGCAGTTTTGATGAAGATTTCTCTGATGTGGATGTCCAACAGAGAAAACCACCAGTTCTTTTTCGATAGGCCACTGTACCAACCATCAAATGGAAAACAGGCAGCCCCTACCAAGCTGGAGTGGCTACTAACTGTGAAGAGTTCTATTCCTATTATAAATCTCCAAGCCAAGCAGAATAAATTAGGGGCTGGGCCTAGAACAAGTGGGGACAAGAGTATAAGGGGCCTTCATCACCCTCATGCAAAAATCAGGGAATAATCCCACTCATGCTAAATGCTAGGTCTGAAATTTTCAAAGGAGCCCTATAGATTTAGACACTCAAATCCCCTACCTCGCTCTCTTAGGCTTGTTTGAAAATCCTAGCCTAGTTTCATCAAAGGGGACAAAAAGGAAGGCTGGCCTCATAGAGAAGAGAATATGTGCTGTGCTCTTTCAGAGGCAGGAGTCCTGGAGGCACTCCCCAGAGACATTTGCCCACAACAAACTCTACCCAGGAGCTCTTTGTAGGTGCACCTACATACACATGCAGTGAAGCTACTTGTTTTTCTACCAGTCTGATCTCATGACATTAGTTCAACTGAATGGTCAGCAGACAAAATCACTGCTCTTTTTCTGCTAGTAAATATGTCTTTGGAATAGATTAGGAGAAACAGCTCAAGTTTGGTTTTGTTCTCAACTCACACGGTATTTCTCTAGTTTTAATTGTAAAACCACACTTCAAAATGCATGCTAAACATCATTCCTGTGGCTAACTCAGCAATGCATAAGGAGAGAAATGGACCAGATCTGATTGTACATTGCTCCAACGTAAAAGCTGTCTTCACTTAGCTTGATGGAAGTCCCACACTACAGTTGATAAAAGCAAGATTTTTAAAGCAGTTGTCCCTTAAATGCAAGAGGAAGGATGGTCCTGTGGTTAAGGCACCAGCATAGGACTCAACAGAGCCATTCTCAATTCCTCCATGGACTTTGTGTGTAACCTTGTCTGTGATGCTTTAATTGATGCATGAAGATGATAATAGGGAGGGGGGTGAGGTTTAATTTTTTAATAAAACTTGATAATGCAATTGTTCAATGCTCATCTCTCCCTGAAATCAAACGGAATTGAGGGCACTCAGCATCTTAACAAATTTTCATTAATGACTCTTTTGCAGAAAACATTCTCCTCAGTCTTCATCAAACCCCCTACTTTCAAAATAGTGTTGTTTAAAATCTGTTTCATGTCATATCTTAATCTATTCCTCCAAATTTCATGGCAACAAATTTGTTTTGAATTTAGTATTTTTGAATGCTCCTTGTAAGCAGAACTATTAATGTAAAACAGGAAAACCAACGGGAAAATCCTTTTCTCAGAAAACATATATGGGGTTTCATGCCACAGCCATTTTTCAATGGGATTTAAATGGAAATGGCTCCTGCACCAAGGGCAGCTGGACCAGGCTTGGCATCAAGTTCTGCTATGCTGGTATCAGAGGAGAAATCTACCTGCATGGTGTAAATTATGCCATTTGTTTTATTTATAATTTTCAAATACACTAATATTTGGGAGCACATACAATGTACACACTAGCCAGACTGTATCACAGTATGCAGACTGGAAGCTCAGTTTTGTTTTGAGTGGAGAACTGAGATTCAGAACCACAGTCCGCAGGAGTAACAGTACCTGTAACCAATACTCTTCCATTGCATTCAGTTAAGTTAGGTAATACAGTCAGCAGTCTCCATCCAAAATCACAGCCATTGATAGTTTAAAGTTCTCATTACCACAATGACATAAGAACTAAACTAGAAATGTGGTCCTTAGTTCAAGAACTTACCATACATACTATTATTAAATACTTATACTGCAATAGTACTCAGAGGTCCTAATCAGGATCAAGGCCCCTTTACAACAGATATAGTCCAGACACACAGAAAGACAGTCCATTTTTCATTAATGAAGAAAGCCAAATTTTGTTTACTTTTTAAGTTCCTTGTGCAAAATACAGTGGGCAACTCACCCCAATATTTTATTTGTACAATTCCTATATGAAGCGGAAGCCAAATAAAGGTTCTGAAGGTGCACACAAAAGTAAATGGGGTGTGGTATTATAAAAATAAGGCAAATAAATACATAAGGGGTGGTGGGTTGGATACATTCCTTGTGCGAGGACAGAATGTTTATAACTAGAGAGGCTATGGCTTAGTGATAGAAAGATGATTCCTCTGTAAACCTTGAAAAAATCATTTAGGTGCTGGAGCAGCTTATAGGTTCACAATCTTAAAACTTTTGAACATTATTTGCAAAATAGATACACATTCTCTATCTCTGAGGCAGATACAGACTCTCTGTTTTTGCAGTTGTTATGACTTAATTTTTTTATTGGCTAAAATCATCACCGTTTTTTGGTGCATTTTATAAAGTGAGTTTTTAAACACCTCTTCTCTCCCTTCAAATCTTGTATCATATCAAATGTTCCTCTCCCTTTCCCCTATACAAACATAAACTCTCTTGGATATTTATGGCTTGCTTAACACTAATATATCTGTTTATTATGGGGTATTCTTGGCTTTATGATGTTTGCTCAATTATTTTAATACTATTATATACTATGATACCGACTGTATTAAATATGCTTATTTATTGTATGCACTCTTAATCATTATGTTTTTATTAAATTATCAATTAAACTGCATCACTGATTATATTATAATCATTATCTATTACGAAGCATTGTTACTTTCAAGATTTATTACTCCTTTGCCTGTTATTTATTTCAGTTATTCCTGACGGCCATTTATTAGTTTTATTGGTGCGTGTATTGTGATTTATCACTACCTTCATCTACTGCCAGCATCAATTATTTTAAATGTTAAGTACTTATAGTGCGCTCGCTGCCCTTCGCTCTTTACCTGAAACCCACGGCACGCTCATCTGCACCTGTAGCTGTGAGAGCAGCAGCATCCGAACCAGCCCTCCCGCCATGCCGCACGCGCCCACGCGCGAACTCCAACTTCCAACGACGCACGTCCAGACGTGCCGGGGACTGAGTCTGCGCGCATGCTCTGGGGGCTAGGAGCGGCTTTCAGGACCGAAGATGAGATAGCTGCGCATGCGCGGTCTTCACACCCTGGGCTTTTTTTCGTTCGCTCGGGGTGCCCGTTCTCCACAGGCAGCCATCTTGAGTCAGGAGTGCAGCTCTCCCTTGCCCCTCGCCGCTGCACGGTTTTAACTCCTGCAGTGTGTCAGTGCATGGCCAGGGTAATCACCTTTGGGTCCACATGGCAAAGTGGTCTATGCACGTTCCACACTGCAAGGTGCACACTCACGCGCTGTATTTGGCACCTGCAGCAAAATGTCCACAGAGCCCTATAAATGTATAACCGGACTACCAGTCAGTGTGGTACAGTGCAAGCAAACAGCTAAGGGGCAGCCCCTCTCCCACCATACCTAGGTAGATAGATTTCTTTATATAGCTTTGGCCCTGTACAGTCAAATAAAGGATTAATAAACAGCAAAGTCCCTTGCCCTGTAGCTCTTCATAGTCTAAAGGAATTCAGGCACCATTTGTAATGGAAGGTCTATTGTCAATGGTTTAGATGTTCCCTTCTTTCCAGTTCATTATTTAGATAGACAAAGCACCCAAAGTGTGCTAGGCATTGTCCAAATCCAGAGAAAGGCACAATAGACATTGTGAATAGAGCTGTTGGAAAATCTTCCTTTGAAACTGGTTTGTGACAGAAAATTGAGTTTGTGACAAAAAGATTTTGCAAAAACTATCAGTTTTCCACAGGCAATGCTGACATTTCATGGGAAAAAAAACACATTCATTAAAATGAGAAAAATTCCATTCGTCCATGTCGCCATAGCCTGTTGGGAGCTGTAGTTTAGCTGCCTCAGGTCACCATACCCCTTGATGGGCCAGGATCCCTTGTCACACTGCATCTCTAAATGTAGTCCCACCAGGGAAGCCAGCCTGTTGAGGAGAATGGGGACATGCAACACCCAAACTGCAACTCCCTTGAAGCAACAAGGTGGCATTTCCAAATCAATTTTTTTCAGTTTTCAGTGGAAAGTTTCCAGTTGAACATTTTCATGTTTTAATTTTTCACCCAAAAGTTGAAATTGTCCATGGAAATAAATTCTGAGCAGCCCTAGTTATGAGAGTTAAGGAATGTTTGTAAAGTGATTTGAGGGCTCCAGATAAGTGATTTGAGGGCTCCAGATAATTAGTCACACAGGTCTAGTTCATGCGGTCTAGTTCATGCGGTCATGTCTACATTTAGTCTACATTTAGTCATTGGCACTAGTAGGAATAAGAGTCTCCTACTTACCAAAAATTAACAGTTACTCCTTAATTCAAGTGGAAGAGGCGTTCCTACTGGTAACCGTGGTATCTGTACCTATGCAGTCAGAGATTAATTACCATTGCGTATACAAATGTCCAGAACATTATCTATTTCCATTATTACTTACCTAGTTTGCACTTGCAATCATGACAATTGACCATTCGGATTAGGCACACAATAATGCACAAGTAGTAGCACAACTAAAAAAGTTCAAACTCCAGAAGTGGGGCTCCACTAATTGGTTAAATCTGCTTTAGTGCCTGGGTACTAGCTGGCAAAAAGAAGGGCAAACATTAGGATTGTTCAAGACTAAAACCCTGGCACATATATGTTTAGAACAGTCAACTGAAAATCCTCCAAATGAGTGCTGAAATCTGCCTAATGCTGTAAGAAATGCATAAATGCACAAAAGTCCTTATTGTACCACAAAAACTTGTCATCCTTGTACTATCCCCTATTGGATAAACAGAGACACCCAGCAAGGAGGAATTTGTGAGATTCTGAAGAGAAAGCAGAAATTCCTTTTTGGTTCTTACAAAAAAAGTTGCTCCCTAATAAGATGTTGATCTAACCTCACAACTGTATTGTGAAACTTGTTACAGTTTTCAGAGTAATTAACTAACATTTTATTAGTGCTGCATCTAGTTAGCCTGATAAACATTCACAAACATAAAAAACTCTGTAGAACCTGAATATTTGTGAATGAACATGAGCTCAATATTTTGATAACACTTTGGCTCATTAGACTACTGTTTCAAATTTTCTCTATATATTTGCCTGTGTTAGATTTTCTCTTCCACTATTGTATAACTAGCAGGAGCAATATTGAACACTAACTGAGATCCAAGTTGAGAAGCAACCTGTGCTACTATGCTATTCTACGTCCAGGCTGCTATGAGCTCCTTATGACCTTTTCCCAATGATGAACCTTGTTTACATTTATGCTGAGCCAGTCAACATTAACTTAGATAGGTAAACTCCATAGTTTTGAGTGAGGACAATGCTACAGGGTCGGGGAATCAGTACTATAAAGGTGGCACAAACCCTTCTGTAAGTCACTTCACATTTCTATGTGGACAGTATTTCAGAGAAATAATGAGGCTTACTTTATATATAAAAATCCACGTGTCAGTGTCTCTCTGTTTTTCATGCCTAGAGTCGCTGGATATCATCCCCTTTGTCCAAGCAGGTAAAGGGGGTGTTTTGGTCCATGGTATTCTATTCTAGCTTTCACTTCACCCTGATGCCTCCTTCATCTGGAACTGCTTCCCAGTTTTCTTGCACAAGGCAGCCTCTGTTTCATTCTTTAAAATGGTTTGGGCTAGATACCCAAGAATATACCCAAGGGTCAGTCAGATTTGAACCTGAGTGGCTTACCAAAACTGCTGCCCATGCTGCCATGGCCATACTGCTATGTGCATTGTGCTAGCTCTGCGCTATTTTTAGCACGCAACTCAAATATTGCTAGCATAGGTTTGTCTACCCACTCTGGGATGCATGCTCCCACTGCAATGTAGACATATCTACTGTGACATCTCCCATCTGATCTGCATTTTAATTATGTCACCTTTTGAATCTTACTAGCCTGAGTTAAATTCCTTGAAGCAGGAACCTTGTCTTACATGTGGGTAAAACATTATGTATTCTGTAAAAACTAAGCAATAATAATTATGAGTAATAAATAATAAAACAAATTCTGTTCTCACACTGCAGTAAATCAGATATAACTCCACTGAAATCCATGGATTTACACTAGAATAAAGATTGTAAAAGACATTAGATTTAGACCCACTAAATAAAATAATAGTCAGTTATGCTGACGCAGAGTTTCAATATCAAAAAGAATATCTATCAAATTGAAAATCTAACAAGAGATGGATTTGTTTCATCTATCAAAATTATGCTCCATTATTTAGTTTCTACTTTTCAGGTCCTTTATTTCTTTAAACTGCCCAATCTAGTTATCTGAAAATTAAATTCTCTAAGACTAGGGAATATATTTCCAAAAGTTATCAATCGCAATTCCCAGTTGTTCAGCACTGGCAAATTTCACATCATAGTGATTCTGGAGACCGTTGAAATCAAGGATGATGAAACAAATCAGTACTGGTTGCCTCTTTACTACCTTATATGATATGTGACTTTATGTATCTGTATATATATTGAGGGAAGAACAACTGTAATGAGATAACATTTAATTAGGAAAAAAAGATGGAGATGAAAATTAAGGAAAAATCAAATCTAAGCTCATGTAGGAAACAAAAACAAATCCAAATTTTGTTTTTCTACAGTGTCATGAACATTTTTATGGTACTACTCAGTTTTAATTGGGGTATTGCAGTCTGTCGCTATTTTTAATCCAATTGCCAAGATTTCCTACCAGTGCATCTCCCAACATACAAGATTTAATTAAAAACTGAAAATGTTACAATTCTGAAAATGTGTACAGCTTTCCTCTTAGAAGTTGTGATCTGCATACATTTATCTTGAAGATATTTTGGAAACTGAGGTTGCAAAACATGTTGAGTCTATTTGAGCCATGTGATAGAACTGTTACCTTGGCAATAATTTTTTTCCTAATAAAATAGATCATTGTTTAAAAGAGCAAACTATTGGCTTTTGACATTGTGGTTCATCATCCTGTGTCTTCAACTTTTGTCTCATTCTGAAGGTCACCATAAGTTGGTTCTCATTCAAATTTAATCAAATTAAAAAGTTAGTTGGATGTTTTCTATAATATTTGTTACAACAATCTAGACTTAAGACGAAGGCCTTTATCTCTTAAAAACTACAACCTGCAAAAATTAAACATTTCAGTTGTTTAAAAAGGGGATTTCATTTACAACCTTTTAATATTGGAATGTTTCAAGGAGATAAAGACTTTTTGTGACATTTGTAGGCAACTTGAATCTTCAGTATAAGTCAAGAGAAAAACTGAGTCCCTGTTCAAACTAAACCAGTTGTCTTCAAGTAAATAACATCTTATATGGCTGAGACAACTATTTGCACTGGCCAGAATGATCTTCTCCCAGTAATTACAACAGAGAAGTAATGAGGCAAGTACCTCATCTACTTTCTGTTCCATCTCACCCCCCCTTCCAGTATGCACAAGCATAATCTTCTTTGCTAAGATATTTAATTAGGGTCAAATCCTGAAGTTGTTACTCATTTTTATTCAGTCTTTACTAAGGCAAAAAGTTCTGTTGTGAATTAATCCATTTAGGGATGAATTTGGCCCACTGGGAGTAACGGCTGAGTAAGGAGTGACTAAAGAAGTCAGGGTTTGGCCAAGTAATATTAAATGTATTCATTTTGGAGGATTCAAAGTGCTGTACTAGGGTTAGAAGCTCTTACAAACACCACAAGGATGACCTATTCCCTCACAGAAATGCAGCCAACTCAAGGATGAAATGTAGTAGCTTCATTAGGACACCAGAGTACGACACAACACAGACCAAATTCTGCCCTCAGTCATAAATTCATACCTCTCGTTGAAGCCAATGTGCATAGCACCTAAGTAATGTTGGACATAATTTGGCAAGATATCCCTTTCAAACTGAAGGGGGTGTACAGGATTTAGGATGTCAAAATGTAATTACCTGAGGTAAAATTTGGCCAAGAAATTTCAGTTAACTTCTGCAAAAAACTACCATGGGATCTTTCTCACAAATAGTCAGAGCCTGAATTACTAGTGGAAACCTACTGGAAAGAAGAAGGATAATCAAAATATTTTTATGTTAGTTACTTGCATTTGTTTGTTATCATATAAATTAGAAATATATTCCTAAGGAGTGTATAAAAGCAGCTGTGATTGTATCACAGACCAGTGGATTGGCAGGAGATCTGTGAGCTGCATGCCAATCCAGCCTGTTTTAATTTTTACCATAACAATTAGAATGTCATATGGCATCACTTTTCAGGGATGTTGATAAAGTTTGACAGGTCTACATTTTAACTAAAAACTCACTTTCTTTTTTTTTTAAACTGACTTGATACTGGAAAAAAAATCACCAGTGTTTCCAAAACAAGGGCTGCAAATGATGATGAATCCCAGCTCCCAAGCTGGGCAAGTTGTCAACATGAAAATCAGGGGTTTTGTGCATTCATAATATGTCACACTATCCATCTGCTCTCCTAAGTCCATTCTTGTGAGCAAGCAGGGGATTGAATAGACAAAAATGCTACTTTCAGAAGCCCTTTAAAAGTGGTTGGTCACCCAGCCAAGGAGCAGGAATTTTGAGCCTTTTAGAAGGAAATGATCGATTTCTTCAGTATGAGTAGAAAATATTAAATAAAAAACACAATAATTTTCTAGAGAAGGGCATAAATGTTGAGCCTCTCAGCCATGACATTGTCCCTTTGTCTGTGTGATACATCCCATGAAACATTCAAATGTATGCAGTGATATTAGGACATACCCTCTGTAGGCTTCAGACTACTTTTTAAAAAGTGGGTAAATTTCAGAGCTAACATGGCTCAGAATATTGGCCAGCTATGAGTCATATCAAAATTGAGATTCTTTCCAACTAGGATCACCTCAAATATGAGATCATCTCAAAATCTGGCCATTTAACTTTACATGTTCATAATTTTAGAACTACTCCACCATTTTTGTTCAAACTTGGCTTGTTCTGTAGATCTCATTGACACTTAAAATCAAGAAAGTTCTGAAAACTGTATATACTCTATTATAACATACAGTATATAAACATTTGAAGTGTTTAAAAATCCAGTTTATTTTATATTAATTTATAAATTATTGATCATGATATAAAGAAAAATAATACTTGAGGCTTAAACGCAGTGGAGCAGAGTTAAGGGTAGACTTTACTTCTTCATTCTGCATTTCCTAATATTTGGATGCTTTATTTTTCAGTCTTAATGTTACATTAATGTTAATGTTAACCCTTTGCACAGAATTGTAATAAATGGGATCTTGTTAGATAATTGATTACTGAGACATTAGGTGGTCAAGTCCAGCTTGGTTTATTTAAGTCAAGTTGCCCTGACTAAAGACATGACAGCATGTTACATGTGGGCTGAGGTCTTTTATAGTTCTTCTGCTCCCTCCTCCCCTGTTTATCATATATTTACAATACAGCTACTGCATAACTTCTTATTGTTTAACTACTATTAAATGTCTACTTTGTGGTTATTTGTTTAGACAGTTACATTTAATACACTTCAGATTTTCAGTGTACAAAAGGTTACAACAAATTTGGCTAAAGGAGACAATAACACTTCATAATTAATTACTTATTTTTCCCTTTGCAGTTGGAACATTTTATACTTTTGTGAGATTTACTTAAAAATACAAAGAAAGGCCATGATGGGCCACATCAATTGTCCATCTAGCCCAGTAACCTGTCTCTAATAGTGGCCAGTGCCAGATGCTTCAGAGTGAATGAACAGAACAGGCCAATTTTGAGTGATCCACACCTTGTGGTCCAGTCTCAGCTTCTGGCAGTTGGAGGTTTAGGGACACCCAGAGAATGGGGTTACATTCCTGACTATCTTGGCTAATGGCCATTGATAGACCTATCCTCCATTAATTCATCTAATTATTTTTTTAACCCAGTTATATTTTTGGCCTGTGCGTTATGTGAAGAAGTACTTTCTTACATTTGTTTTAAACCTGCTGCCTATTAATTTCATTGGGTGACTTCTAGTTCTTGTGTCCTGTGAAGGGGTAAATAACACGTCTCTATTCACTTTCTCCACATCATTCATGATTTTATAGTCCTCTTTCATATTCCTCTGCACGTTAGTCATCTCTGTTCTAAGAAGAACAGACCCAATTACTTTGGAATTTGTCTTATGCACCTTATAATTTTAGTTGCCCTTCTTTGCATATTTTTCAATTTTTTGTAGCTTTGATGACAACCTTATAACTTTCCATTTGAGTAGTCAGAGCAGTTTACAAGTATATATGTTTAAGCATCTGCAAAAATAAGTGTGTAAAAATAGATTCTGACCTTCATAAGCAATATAAAACTTGCTTGCTAATATTTTTATTTTTCTAAGCCTAATTTTGCAAAGTTTTATGGAAGTTTTAATTAAAAGTTTATACTAAACGCTCTAGGCTTATGTGTTAACAGAATAAACACAAACCACAATGTGATACAGCAGAGAATCCTGTGGCACCTTATAGACTAACAGACGTTTTGGAGCATGAGCTTTCGTGGGTGAATACCCACTTCGTCAGATGCATTTGTCAGGTGCATGAGACAAATTCCATATGAGCAGAAATTAAAGTAACTGGGTCTGTTCATCTTAGAACAGAGATGACTAAGGTGCAGAGGAATATGAAAGTGATACAGAAAGACAGATAGAGAGACAGATAGGCAGATGGCTGTATAACATATAGATGAATGAAAGAAAGCTAGTAGATCAAATCTGAACCCCTTATTTCTCTGTGGATAGATCTGAAACACAAGTTCCAAACTAAATTCTACAATTTGATTCTTTCTAGTTTGGATACAAAAGCAGAAAAAGGTTATTTTCTGGATTTGATTCAGATACGGCAGAAATCTCACTAAGAGTTCTCCCCATAGGATTTTAGCCTAAGAGCCAGCTAATCTATATCATTAACCTATATTTACATCTTAATATATGTATATCTCTATCCTTATCTAAAAAGGGAAGGAAGGGAGTGTGATTCTCATGGTTAAAGAGCTTTGGGAGTCAGGACCTCTGGGTTCTGAGATTTTTCTCTGATTTGCTGAGGGCAAAACACTTAACCTCGCTCTGTGTCACAGTGTACCCATCTATAAAACTGATATAATAATATTTCCCTTCCTCACGGGCTTGTTGTGAAGCCTCCTTAATTTGATATTTTAAATTGCTTTGACAGCCTCAGATAAAAAGTAGTATATTAGATAAAATAAAGCAAGTTGACTTTGGAGCTAAAGATTTTGTGTGCCAGAGTGAATGATATATTGCAAAGAAGAACTTTTTGCTGTGCCCTCAAGGAGATGAGGAGCAGCAGCAGATGAAACATATTACCATGCTGGGTTCAGTATAGATTGCTACTGTTTACATGGAGATGCTTACAATATGAATGCCCTTTTATAACAACTATAAAGTACTAGAAGCTTCCAGGCAAACATTAATCTAACGATCTTGTAAGGATCTTAAAATAAAATGGTTTCATTCTGCAGAGATAATTGCCAAGCAATTGACAACTACGTAGGCCACAAATTAGAAAAAATGGTGTTGTTTTGTTGTTTTCTCTCTCTCTCTCTTTTTCAGTCTCTTTCACAAAGATGGAAATGACTGGGAGTATTAGTATTCTGACGAAGAGAGGCTGTGACAAAGAGCATGACTGCAGGGCCTCCTGACTCCTCTATGATGCTGCCAATGATATAAAGGAGACTGGCTCCAATTGCACCGTTTTCGAAATAGCCCTAAGATGGCACAGAGAGAACAGACAGAGAGGCAATTCACAAACACAGGCATAATGTTTTTAGTTTCCCGGCATTAGGTTATCATTTTGCCTGGAAGAATGATACCAGGTGAACACATATTTATCCTCATGCAGTGGTTGTAGATATTAGTGAATGTTTGTTCATTTAAAGAAAGACCATATATAGACGTGTGGTTACATCTTATCTTCTTTTTGCATGTGTTTCACTGGCAGGATTTGGAAACCTCATGCAGGATGTGCTGTGGTGCTTTAATCAAGTAAAAGGAACTATTGACATAGGAGTCACCGAAGGTAGGTTTATTTTTCC
This sequence comes from Chelonoidis abingdonii, assembly GCF_003597395.2. NCBI lineage: Eukaryota > Metazoa > Chordata > Testudines > Testudinidae > Chelonoidis > Chelonoidis abingdonii. The sequence continues at coordinate 92,867,700 of NC_133775.1, forward strand.
TTTTGTTGCTTTGATCAAAGAGAACTTGTTTTTCATGTACAGCTTGCTTGATCAATATTGGGTTTATTTGATCACATGTTGTTGAGTAAAATTGCAAGAGAGGAACTGAGCAGTGCTTCCTTTTTCTTCTGTTTTCTTCAAATATTTATTCATTTTAAAAGGTAAGTCACCAAAATTAGTTAGCAATCAAACATTCATATTATGTAATTATTGCTTAAATGGATTGATAATTTAACAACCATTTGTAAAATACATTTATAGTAGCTCTTAGTTCTTATTCACAATAGCATCAATAGTAGGGAATTGATGCAACCTCCCCACAAAAAAAGTTAAAATTGGAATCGGTTTGATTTGATTTCTGGATAATACCATACTAACGTACTATATACCCCCATATCTGGGGATAACATAAATTAGAGTGCATACACTTTTACAGATATGCATTAGTGCAGGAGGGATTTCAAAGACACCTCAGGGATTTAGGAGCACAAGTCACATTGACTTTCACATCCAATAGTGTTAGTGGGAATTGTGCTGCTTAGGCACTTTTGAAATTTTCCCCCCGAAAAGCACAACCAGAGTCTCATTTCATATTTGGTCAAATACTGGACACATGGAAACAACATTCTGCCATAGCTGAATAGAACACAGGAACAAATAAATACAATTTTACTGATCTTAAAAGTTGTGTATATTAAATTTATCCTGTTCCCTCCTTTGTTTATTCCATTTTTTTCTTTTAACTCTCATTTTCTCTCCATTGCCCACTTTTGTTTTCTGTTTTATCTCCCATTTTGTTTTTATTGCCTCTTTTCTATCCACTATTTTCTTTCCTTCCTGACTTCACACATTTCCTCTTACATTCAATTTGTCCTTTGTGGAGAACTGAGATTGCCATCTCATCCCATTTCCTCATATTGCTCTCAAGTTGCCAACACCCTTCCCTGCATTTTTATTACCTCATTCTTAAAAATGAGTTATTAATTGTTTGCTTAGAAATTCTAGTGCACTTTTTTCTGGCATAGGAAGGCTAGATATCAGATGATGAGAACCCCATCACTATCTTCAGAGGGCTTTTATCGGAGGAGATTCAAATTTCTGATCTGGGTTACTGCACTGATCTTTAATGTTTAGAGACCTGGGTTTCCTTCATGTTTAAATTATCAGCTAACATGAGTTTATCCTTGTGATCATATCACAAAATCACTACATGACTGACGGTTTAGACTCGTGTTTAGAATAACGCATGAGGATGTTGCAGATCAGGACTTAGTTGCACTCTACTACATATAGCTTTAGACAGTGAAGCTGGCATGAGTGGATTTCCTCCAGTGGAATCACTTTAGGCACTAGAATGATGCACGGGAAAGAATTTGCTGAAAGCGATGCCACTGCACGAAGGCTCTTTTCTATGGGCACCGAGGTACCAAATTCAGGAAATGAATTGTTCTGTTGTGGTGTTTTTATTTATCTGTTTATTTATTTCTGGAAAGTTAGGGTTTCTTTAAAAGCATGGTATTGTGAGAAATGTGGTTCTAGGTATAAAGACAATTGATTCAGCCCATGTCTTGGGTAGCCTCTGGTAACAGAGTTCCTACTTCCTACCCTGCTCCCCAGGAAAAGTGTCCATACCTATGGTACCGTTGCATATTCTTCCTTGAGTGATTGCTTCCATTGTTGAGATGGCTTGGTAACATGTGAATATAATATCCATCATCCTGAGAGCAGAGTGTTGCATGAAACAGAACAAATATTTAAAAATCTATTAAATGGCTGCAAAAAAATTAAAATCAATTACAGTTAAGGTCACTGAACTCACGTGCTGCAATGTGGTTGCAAACCTGTTTGCATATTGTTTGAGCCTTTCTCATACAACCTAGATATGGAAAAATTATTTTACTTTGTCATATCTATCTGCTTGCCAGTCCAAGATAAATAAGAATGCTGGCTTTTTTTTTTCAGCTTGTGAGCCAATGAATGCTTTAAGACATTGGTTTTCAACCTTTGGGTGTTGACACCTCCCCCCAGACACACACAGCAAATAGGTCCAGGATGGTAGGAGAGGGCTCCTGAAACTTTTCTTCTATTGTAATATGGGGCCACAGCATGGAAAAGGTTAAGAGCCACTAGTTTAGAATATGTATGCAATGCAACCGCCAGGGAAACAAGTGATCATACAGATCATCAAAAAATTGGTCAACAAGTAAAGGTGGCCTTAAACAAAAGATCAGGCATGACTGAGTAGGAAGCCTTGGGAGGTAATTAAGAGGTAGAATTTATTATTATTGGTGGTCATTGGTGCTGTTTCATTTTGGATATATATTTACAATGATTCCACAGCATCCAGCACTTCAATGAGGTTATACAAATATATATCACAAAAGTGTTTAAATGCTCCTGTTTCAACAGAGCTCCATCCTTTTAGTTTTAAAAACTTTATTCTATCATGTGCTGCAGTCTTAGGAGTATATTCTAATCTCTCACCCTCCTAGCTCTTGTTAATGTCAATCTTTTGTATCTTATTTTCATGAAATCTCATTGACTCTTGTGAGGTATGCAGTTATGTGCCATTAACTGAAAGGAGATGTTGCCATTCTGTTTACTGGGTACCACATCTTTAAGTGTAGAGGATTCTAACTTCTGCAAGGCACCTGGGTTTCAGATCATACACAGAATGTTGCGGAGAGACAGTCTGTGCACTTGCTCTCTCTCTCTCTCTCATTTAATAATTGTTCTTTCTTTTGTCTGTTGTTTTCCTTAATCTGAAATAAAAGTAACCTAGCGTATAATACATGTTTTGATGGACTCAATAATATAATGGATCCTTTTCATTTCTAACTAACATAATCTTCAGAGTAAATGAGATATTTTATACTTCAGAGGGGCCTGAAGTTATCTTTTTCTAGTTGTAGAGACAAACACATTGACAAGAGTAATATAAAGGTACCAGACAATTACATTTGATGTACTACATTATATCAAACCAAATTTCATTCTGGAAAATATAAAACAAATTTTCAGGAGTCCTGCTTCAAATTGGTTTAATGGGGATTAGCAACTCGGTGGAGAATCCAGATATATGCAAAATAAAGGGGCAGGGTTTCTACCAGTTCTCTTGAGGCTTCAGAATCCACAGCCTAGAGTCATCATGACTTAAAAATATCAGCAATATTAGAGCAACTTCTCCTGATCTGACTGTGGGTAATGCCACTGGGGAGAGCTAAATGTGGTAGATGCTGTTGTCTTTAAAAGGCACCATAATGAGATTTGGGGCTGCAGTGCAACTCCTGTGATCTGTGTATCACAGAATAGTGGGTCATAGGCTCTTAGCATGTAAATCATGTCTTATTTAATTATTCAAGTTTAAAACATACAGATAATAAGGAGTTTTATAATGGAAAATAATATATAAATAGTAATATTTAAATTAAAATGACTTTAGTACATTCAATTGATCTTTCTAGTGCCTGTTAGGAATACTTTGTCATTGGATGCTATTGGATTCAAGAAATCTGCCATGATCAACAGCCGTTCTCATTGAGTTTGAGACTTTTATTACATGTGCTTGCACAATCTGTGTTTGCCAGGTCATCCAAATGTGTAACTGATAGCTCAGAATCAAACATTTCAAATGGCCAGTAACTGTCTGCAGGCTCCTTGATTGGCTCTGAGCCTTGCCTGTTGTCTTATCATGTTGGCTTCCTTTTTGTGTTGCTTGCTAATTAAGCATAATGCACCTCGACATTTTTGCATGTGAACCTACATGTTATTTGTTAATAGAGCATAAAAAACTGAGCACAAACAATTAAATAGATTCAAACCACCATAGGGTTACTGATATTGTTGTATCCAAGGTATAAAAGGTAGGATTGATCTCTTTCTTGGGAAACTTTTGAATCTATTATATATTTTTAGTGAAAATAACTTTTTTTTCAGTCATGCACAGTGTAGAATATTTTTATCCATAAATTTGTTGTAAAAAGAGAAAGATTTTTGTAAATGTCAGTGCCATAGACAGGATTGCTGGACAATATTTCAGAGAAATAGTGAGGCTATCTTGTGCCCTCTTCTGAAGCTGTGATGGGAATCTTGGCAGCAGAACTGATACATTTTCAGTGCCCAAAAGTACGGAGAGTAGGGGCTGGATATGGAAGCTTATTTCAGTGCAAGCTCTAGTGTATAGAGGCAAGAGGAAGCAAAACTGGCGTTTATTACATGAGCACAGAGTCTGCTGTTGCGTTACCCTCTCCATCCTCCCTCCCTATTGCATGTCAGCATCCACACATCTACTCAACTGCCAGTGTGGAACAATGCCTTACCTGCTCTGTAGTGGCAATGAAATGGGAGGTAGAAAGGGAAGATTCTTCCCAGAACTTAGCCTGGCTACTTTGGTTTGAAATAGGGTTCTGGACTCTTATTTAATCCTTATAAATCCACTATTATCAACCAGACCGATACCCTGGTTTTGTTGGGGGTGTTTTGCCCAGAGACAGAGAAGTGATTTTTATAATTTTGCAGCCCTTTCACTGGAGTAACTAAGAGTTTTTGACATCACAAGGCAATTAAAACCAAAACCTGATCATTGTTCAGACTAGTTAAGTGTTGAGCACTTGTGACTTAATCAGCCTCCCTTGCAATTTACAATTTGAGCAAGTATGAGTTAATATTATTAATTTTTAAAACAAATGTCCATAGTTTTATTTATTTTTTATTTCATTACCACTCTTCTTCCTACAAACCTTTTTCAAGATACAGTTCAAAGTAATTTCCCCCCAGATAACAGCATAAATAATTTCTTAGACAGGACTTCCATAGCTCACTCCATTGATCAAGTACAGTAGATAATTTCAAAGCTGGCAAAGCTAAACAAAGTACTATCCTTCTTTCCTGGATTTCAGACACCCTGTGTGAAATAAAATGCAGAACCCATTTGTTTACATAGTTTGGTCTGCTTACTGAAAATGTGTTCTTTTATGAAAATTTAATTATATCTGAGGAATATTTATTTCTTAGTTGGCTAATTTTTTTCATGGAAGAAGGTTATATGGAATGTTTCACCTTACCTATAGCTTTTAAGGCCTTTGTTAACTTGTTATCCAAAAAATAACATATAGTTTCCTAGAAGGTTGGATGGACACAGGGGTTAATGGGATATAAAACCTTTCACATTTAGGTTATTCAAAGCTTGCCCTTCAGCACCTATTGAAATTAATGGAAAAACTCCCATTGACTTGACTGGGAAATGGATCTGGGCCATTGTATGTAGTGAGCAAAGCTGATGACCTGTTGAAATAATTAGTGCAGGTACAAGTGGACAAAGTTCCATGTCATATTAATCATGGGCATAATCATCAACCAGGATGTCAGTGGGTATGCCTACTCTGCAATAAAAAACACGCAGCACTGAATCTCAAGAGTCGGTGTCAATTGATTCAGGCTTCCAGGGCTTGGGTTGCGGGACTAAAAATTGTCGTGTATAAATGTATGGACTCAGGCTGGAGCCTGAGCTCTGAGACACATCCTCCTTGTGGGGTTTCAGGACATGGGCTCCAGTCCAAACCTGAAAGTCTACTCTGCAGTTTTTAGCCCTGCAGACTGAGCCCCGTGAGCCCAAGCCAGTTGACCCAAGCCAGCTATGGACTTGCCAAGACATACCCCGGCAGGTTTGTGAGTGAATGTGAGGAAGCCTGCATTGGCCCCATCCATACAATGCATCGTGTGCAAGATCTCATCTGTGGTTGAGGACTTCAATTTCCAGTATGGCCTATCTGGCATTTTACATGAGGATTTAGATTCATTTACAAAAATAATAGATGACTTCTTATAAGTGCATAAAGTTAATTCTACACGCTTTCTTAGAGATGTTTGCATATTAAGCCAGAGAGACCTATACAACTGTCACTAATATACAAAGAGGTACTAATATACAGTACATTATATGTACCATGCAGCCACTTAATTTAGTATTGTGATCTTGATCTTGTGAACTAAATAAGATGATAGCTGCTTTGGGAAGCAGTGCTGGTGAATCAATAAGTGGCACTCTTCCTTCTGAGTCAGTACTGAAACCAATGTCCATTGGTGTTACATGGTGCTATGTTGCTGGAAGTGCCATCTGTCAAGTGACACATAAAACAAAGCCTTCACGCCAGTTGGGCCAGATTGTCTTGCCTTCGTCAGCCCTTTTGCGACATCATGCAGACGCACACATATACGCAGTGTGGGAGTATGCAGTGAATGGATGGGGTTACAGTCAGAATAGGAAACAATAGTGCTCTGACTCTTCACAGCTGGTGGATAGCTTCTTAAGGACTATTGCCAGCTGACATAATTTAGCTAAGGCTCTAGGCTGCTCTAATTTATACAGAGAACTGGGCTGGCATAAAAGTAACCTCAAATCCAGGAAGCACAAATGACTCATTGGCAATTCACAACTACCTCCACACTTCGCTGTGCTCCATTAGGGAGGGTGGGCTCAAAAGAGAACCTAGGCTTTAGTGGTCATTAATGATCCCAGGAAACTATTTATAAGAATTGGAACTAACTTCCCCTCTGTCATTTCAAGTGGATATGGCATTCATCACTGTTATGTAGTGTTGCTGTTATCTGTTAAAACAGCTGTTTTGTTTCACCCCAGAAGTGCTCACATAGGAATATATAAAGTGCTTTGGGATGAAAAGTGCTCTATAAATGCAATATATTATTCGTATTTTGTATCTTGTTTCTTGTGATATATTTACTGTAGAAAAATGGCTCTCAAATTGTGGCCTGCAATGCACTTTCATGTGATTCTGTCACAATGAGGTAGCATCTTTCAGTCTTTGCATTACTTGTAGCCCAGTCCTGGAATTTTTTTGAGTTCTCAGAAGTTTTTTTTTAACAAACGAAAATGAAAAGAAAAATATGTTTCTCCATGCACCAGCACAACTGTTTCATGTCTCTTGGTTGTCTTTGTATAAACACAACCATGATTAAATTTGCTGATGACAAGAAAACTGGAGATCCCTCCATACAGATGGACAGAACCAAACTGCAAAGTGACCTGCAATGATCAGAGAAAAGAAGGACTGCAGGCAACAAAGGCAGATTTGGTCCTAATAAATGCAAAGTCCTATACCCAGGGAGAGGAAATAAATAGCAGCAGTGAAGGTGTGGAACAGGGAATGCACTCACGTATCTATGTGAATATCTCTGTCTTAAGAAGTGGTACACAAGGTGAACAAGTGTCAGAAGCACTGATCTAGGTGCATTTGGCTGAATGCTAGAGGCCTCCAGGATCAGCTGGATGCTAAAGCATTTGAATTACAGCACTGATTGAAGAGAGTCAAGGGCATAGTAAAAGGTACTTTCATAATGTGGTTTAATTTTCATAATGTGGTTTCTAATAGCCCTTTTAATATCCCTTGGTTAGTCCCATGTCCTAAATTGCTGTAAAAATATTAATCAAATACCTGACTGCTGCGAAAGCACCTAACAGTACTCTTATGTGTGGGGAAGACAACGTGCTCAGTTTGAGATTGCTCTCACTCTTAGTGAGGCATTTGTGCCTTTACATTCGCACTGAAAATTGCTTGGTGCTGAAATTACTGTTTTGTGTTTGTGTTTTGCAGAAGGATACAGCTATAAAAGCTAAAATTAGTTTGTGTGATCCTCAAGTCACCAGTTACCACCAAACCTAGTTACATTTCCCTTCCCACCTCCCCCTCACATCCTTTTGGGCTGGTTGTCTGCTGTACCTACAGTTTGCAAAGCATGTTGACATCCATTGGAATGAAAGTCTCCATATAAATGTAGGATGTTTTTATGCTGCAGCTATCCTTAAAAACTAAATGCCTTTTTTTATTCTACATAGTTTAACTCCCACTCCCAATTCTTTAATAAAACAAGGGCAGATACCATTTCAGCGCATCCTCTTTTATTATTCTTGAAATCCACATCTTCCCTGGGTGATTTCTTTTAACAGCAGCCTATCCCCCTATCCCTCAGAAGACAAAGTTATAAAGCCTTGGTTACATTAAGATCTTTACCCAGAATGAGATATGGTCACAGAGTCTCCCAGCTCCCAGACGCTGCTGGTTTTCTTAGACAAACGGACCCAGAGGAGAGTAGGATGTTGCAGGCAGTGTTGTTCAGGGTGTGTGTTTACAGGCAGGACTGACTTAGTCAGCAAATCCTGCTCTGATGAGCTTCAGCCAATGAAGAGCCTATCCCAGCTTGCTTGGGGGCTTCAGAGTCCGAGCAGCATGCATGCAGAAATGTGAGGTGGCTCTCTTCCTGGTGCTGCTGCTGATGGCAAAATGGGGTCCGGGGACAGCGATTACTTGGGTTTCCCAGCTCTGCAGACCCAGGAGGGGTCCAATAGCGCACCTCCCACGTGGTCTGCCTTGAAAGCAGAAGGACTCCTCATGGATTGAGGAGACTTGGTTTATTTTAATTTTTTTTATTTATTTTTGGAAGATGAAATGCTTTTCTCGTTACCTGCCTTACATCTTCAGACCTCCGAACACCATCCTCTCCTGCAGCTGCCACACAGAAGGTACAGCCCAGTGGACGGCTGGTGGGAGGAGGAGGAGGGGAAATGTGGGTAGGTGGAAAGAAAGTGGGCTGGGAATATGACTGCTCCAAAAGCTCTGCTGACATTGCCTTTTGCAGCTAATACATGACAGTGATTGCTGGCGAAAGCCTGTGTGTGCCAGACTTAGAGATCATTTCAGCCTTGTGGAAAGCAAGGGAAAACTGTTATTAGTTAGCCATTTATCGAGATGAAGACTGAGAAGCAGTAAAATGCTTGGGAGATGTTTTGAACACTTAGCAGGTTATTTCTGTAAATACACATGATTTTGCGGTTCAGTTTACGCTAATCATGCAAACTAGTAATCAGAATCGATTTTAAGAAAGACTCTTTCACTAAATATTGCCCTGGAAATTTGACAGGCTTATACAGTTTCTCATTGTCCGTTTTACTCAGCTGTGCATTCCCAAGAAGGCAATTAAGAAAATAGATTTTAGCATTTTACTTGTTTGTGTATTTTTGCACTGTTTCATCCTTCACTTGAGCCAGTTTTCAGCTCTCAGCAGAAAAGCTCTGCAGCACTTGCTATTAAATCTAATGTTTGAACAAGGTTTGAACTTAATGCCCTGGATTTTAGTGGGACTGCTGCAAACTTCCCCCTTCCATAGGGAGTCTTCTCTCCTGCTGATTTATAACCTTGTATGTGTGTGTATACCATGGGTGAACTACCAGGCAATTTTGTGAATTACCTACAATAATTCCTAACAGCTGTGCGGGATTCAGAATTAACACTGATATTAATTCCCTATTTGGAACTGAAACATTTTTTCACACATCCTATAAAAATTAAAGATTTGGAGGAAAAAAATCTAAAGATGTTTGTCAGTGAATGTCTAATCAGCTACAGTATTGCCCTGTAACTAGTGGAAAGTTGGTGAGTGAGAGAAGAGACTAAGGGCCAAATCATGCTCTTAGTTACACTAGTGTAAGGGCTCCAAAATGCAAACACTACTATGGTATTACTCAAGGTAGAAGCGTCACACTGAGTATCACATGTTTGCAGAGTCAGGCCTTAACAGTAGAAAAAGACTGTTGATTTCAATGGTGCTATTCTGCATTTAAATGGTCAGACAAGGGTAACAGAGAATAGTTTGGCTCAATAGAAGTTTCAGATAAGTGCTTAAATAACACTGTTATTGGTGCTATCGAAAATCTTGAGTTTGACAAATAGCAACAGGAGACTCTGTACTAAATTGACATCCCCAGTTTGTTTTAGAAAATCAAATCACCTATTTTCATTCTATAATTTCTGATTCTCTCCATATGGGGAGCCAAGATTATAACAGATAGAGGTAGTGTATGTATGTACTTACTTTTTAATTAGGATCAATACTTATCTAGAGCTACTTTGCGTAAATAATAATTTTCAAGTGAAATGATTTACGGTGGAAGGTTTCAGTGATGATTTATTTGTGCTTAGTTTATGTGCGTTGTTGTTTTCACATTGAGTGATTTCAGTTTTCCTTTATTCTTGACAATTGAATGCTGAGCTACAACAGTTAAACAGCTTGAAAATGTTTTTGCTCTCTTGTATAATCTGAGGTCCATCTAGGACATCTGTGTATGGAATCCCCTTGATATCAAGGTCAGTACATAATCATACAGTTATATATGGTCATGAGTCTACTTGCTACCACACTATGTAAAAGTAATAACAATTTGTAAGAAATGTGAGTTTTGTTTAATATGGACCTTCATCCTGAGCAAGTAGTCCCGTTGAAGCCAATGGGATTACTTCCATAAGGATTATTATGTGTGCAAAGTTTGCAGGGTTGAGTAATGTTTATACAGTTTTTACCTACCCTAACAGATGTGGGATGACTAACTTTTTTACATTATGAAAACTGATGACATAAAGGATTATTAAAAACACATCAGTAGAAGCAAGGACAGACCTCTAAAACCAAACTCTATAAATTTGTCCACATCACTAAAGTGGAATGTATTTTCATGTACACTATTCAAGTTTTCCAAACATGAAACTGGACGTATGTCTTCACTGAAGGTAACTCAAATGATTGGCACCTGGATTAACCTAGCCCTGGTGTGAGGAGCCACACCGCAAAGCCATGCTTGTGTTACTGTGTCCTTATTGCTGTTGCACTTGCCTGTTTGTGTCTCTAGGACTTCTGGGGCCACGTCCCAAAGTTCTTTGTGCTGCAGTAGGCTGAGGCATTCTGATTCTTTATAGGGAATTTTGGGAGAAATTATTTGTTCTTATGGGCACTTGAGGTGGTTGTGTGGAATTGTGCAAATGCACTGGAGGACTGTCAGCATAAGACTATAAGAATGGCCATATTGGGTCAGACCAAAGGTCCAGCTAGCCCAGTATCCTGTCTTCTGACAGTGGCCAATGCCAGGTGCCCCAGAGGGAATGAACAGAACAGGTAATCATCAAGTGATGCATTCCCTGTTGCCCATTCCCAGGTTCTGGCAAACAGAGGCTGAGGATACCATCCTAGTCAATAGCCATTGATGGACCTATTCTCCATGAATTTGTCTAGTTCTTTTTTGAACCCTGTTATAGTCTTGGCCTTCACAACATCCTCTGGCAAGGAGTTCCACAGGTTGATAGCATTTGAATGATTTAGCCTGCACCCTCACTGCACAGTGGGTGGGTTACCAGTCCAAGTGAAAATGACACCTGAGCTCTAGCCTTTGCCCCAGGTAGGCCAGCTAGCACCACCAAACTCATGTAAGAGGGTTTTGTGTGTGGATGGAGGAGGGTTATGGGTGGCATCCAAATAAACATCCAAGTTAATTCTTCAGTGAAGATATTGCTTGAGAGTGTATAGATTATTCATGTATGTGCCATGCTATTGGAAAATATCTGCTTGAGTCTCCTGTTATTATTCTTTCACCTAAGAAAACCATTGAGGGCAAATAACATCAAACTAGATCTGAGAATTCAGGAACTTTGGTTAATCTTGTTTTGGAAGGATTCCCCTTGAGCACCAACATCAAGTTACAGCAGGGAAGTTTAATACTTATCTACATTGAATCTTACTTAATTACTGTAGGCTAGGGGGAAATCAGAGTGTGCAAACCACAGGTAAAAGCAAAAAAAATGAGGAATGTTTTAACTTGATATATTAAGCAATGTGGACAAGAACTCATGGGAAATTTATGGAATGAAAGCAGAGCCATTGGAAGATTTCTTAATAAGACAAAACAACCTTCTTGGTGCCCATTCATCTATATCTATTCAGCTAATTTAAGCCATTGTGCAAGGGCTCAAGTTACCAAGCTCTTCCTTTAGGAGCATGAAAATCCAAACAAAGAAATAAGTGATGTATGCTCATGGCTTTGATGGAGACAATGTGCCTCACTCTTCCCTCTCTGTGGACCTAATTAAAGGAACATCACAGTGACACCTCCCCCCTCCCCCGCCCTTCCTCTGTATTCCATTCTGTAGCATGATTCATCCAGTGAAAGTAGGACTAGAGATGAAAATACCAGCCTGCCAGCCCACAGAATGGAAGGGCCAGAATTGAAGGGGACATGCACATTAATACAGACATAAGGAGTATAATAATCCACTGCTACTTATTTCACTGGACTATAGTGTAGGGCAGGGGTAGGCAACCTATGGCACGGGTGCCGAAGGCAGCATGCGAGCTGATTTTCAGTGGCACTCACACTGCCCAGGTCCTGGCCACTGGTCCGGTGGGCTCTGCATTTTCATTTAATTTTAAATTAAGCTTCTTAAGCATTTTAAAAACTTTATTTACTTTACATACAACAATTGTTTAGTTATATTTTATAGACTTATAGAAAGAGACCTTCTAAAAATGTTAAAATGTATTACTGGCACATGAAACCTTAAATGAGAGTGAATAAATGAAGACTCGGCACAGCACTTCTGACCTCTGATGTAGGGAGAAGGCCATGGAGAATTTTTCTTTGCTTCAGACATCAACAGGAATATTTTCCCCCTATTATTTTGTCTGTTTAAAGGAACTCAGAACAGCTTCTATGAAAGATGTGCCCTCCAAAGATTTCTTCCAGGGGCATTCTCTAAAGGTAACATTTAGTCCCTGGCTTTCTGAAGATCAATCTGCTGCTGCATTGTTCTACCACTGTGAGATTTTCAGTAGACAACGAGATCTAGCTCTTTCATGGTAGACGTGTGAGGTTACCGGGAATAACTAAATTCACCAAAGGGTGACCATGCTGGTGAATTCTCTTTTATTATTCAATCAAAATAAAAATAATAAGCACACATACAGTGCTGTTTCTTAAACTGTTTACTAAGATGTGTCTCATTTTTACAGAAGAGGAAACTGAGTAACAAAGAGTCTAAATGATGTACCTTAGGCCACAAAATAAGTCAATAGCAGAGCTGGAACTTGAACACAGAGGTGAGATCCTCACCCCCCATTCTGGCTCCTTTAAAACAGGTAAAAGAGCTGGGATGGCATAAGGGGGCTCTGAAAACTCTGGTTCTAGCTGAGGGGAAGATTCCTGTGGTGCAGGAACTGAGGGAGACAGCCATAATGCTACTTATCAAGGATTCTCTTGCAAGCCCTGGCACGGTGGGCATGACAGGGGTGGCTCTGGGGGTGGAAGAGTGTATCAGTCCTGGATGTGCTGCAGAATTTCCAGGCAGCACTGGCAGCCCCAGGATAGCTTAATTTAAACTGCCCTAGGGTCTAAGGCCTCTCCAGTCCCCAGAGCAGCTCAGGAGCAGGAGGGCATAAAAGTTGCTTAAACCCCCTCAACCCTTCCGCCCTGAGCTGCAAGTTCTATGCCGAGTCATTTAGGAAATATCCTTTTCTCCAGATGGGGAAACAAACACAGGGCCTGTCTAGATGGGCAGTGAGTGAGTGGCAAGCCGGGTGTAAAGCTGCAGTGCATTAGTGTGCTTCGCGCTAACTAAGGGAGTACATCAAAGTATGCTAGGGAATTGGATTTTCCTACCACATAGTCAATACAGATGGTTAGTGTGTAGCACACCAGTACACTATAGCTTATGCCGAGCACTAACTGTTCATCTAGATGAGGCAAACAGAGAGTCAAAGTGACTTCTTCAAGGTCACATTATAGGTATAGGCAGAGCCAGGAATAGAGCCCAGATTTCCAAACTCCCAGTTATAGTCTACAATCACTAGAGGTGCTTCTCCTCCATAACTTAGCTGAACAAAAAAAAGTTTTGCTCAATTTTTTTCTGTGCTGATCTTTCTGATCCCAATTTTAAAATGTAGGTACCTCAACAGGATATTCAAAGCCAACAGTTGGAAAGTGGAATAGGCACATCCTAGTTATGTTATATGCCTGAGATAATTTCAGCAACCAAATGTGGATTTTGATATGCTCGTATGGTACACATATTTGAAAAATGGGCCCATGGCCTGAATACTATACTTAAGTAATGCCGGGGTATCCTCAAAAAGTTAGAAAATTTGGTCTGAGTTCAGTTGGAATTTTGGTTGAATGTCTGTTTGTTTTGTTTTACCCCAACAAGTTTGGCCATTCTTATATATAATGCTGGGATCTTTGGGCTGCCTGTTGGGGTGGATGTGAATATGCAATCTACATAAGTACATCCAGTTTCACTTTACTCACAGACATTTCCAGCTTTCTGAAACGAATTTGTTCAGTCTAGCCTGGAATATATGTGAACTGAGATGCTAAAAATGAAAGATCATATATAGTATCTGAATTTGCTGCCCAGGCTTAGATATAATATTATATTCTCTGCTGTACTGGAGCATCACATAACATTATTTACGTATGATACAGAAAAAACAATAAATTCTAGTAGCCTCTTTGATCGTTAAAAGAACACACTTAGGACTGATCATTTAAAAAGTTTAATTTAAAAAGTCATTGCTACATTTAAGCAAAGTTTAAAAAGATACATGTTTTTTCATTAAGCTGTCATCTATTTTTCTGTATTTTCTTTCTTATCACTGCTGATTAGTATTAGAACTGATTGAATTTTTAGTTACAGGTAAGTTATCTGATGAATGTACTCCTTTTTGGCTCTTTTGTAAACTGGTTTTGAACAGTCTCGATATCTGTAGATGCTTGTTACTTGCTCGATAGTTTGGACAAATAATTCTTAGCTATATTAAGGCTGCGAGTTTATCACAGAGGTCACAGAAGTCATGGAGTAAAGTTCAGAGTGAGCTATAACCACCAAGAGGGCAATCCCAGACTGAATCTTGAAATTAACTGGGAGTTGTGTCTGCTTTGGGGGTGATGTCTTTGTGTTTCTGTGTATATGTGAAAAGGCTCTTAGCATGTGCTTGATTCATGGTTACTTGGACTTTGAGAGGCCATAGAAACAGCATGGCATTTAGCAATGGTAGACATTACAGATAGGTCTGACCCAAAAATCCTGAGCTCTAGGAATGACTGGACCCAGATCTGAACTTTGCAGCGATCCCTCTCTCTAATGGGTCAAATGAAAATCATGGATCCAAATACCTCTGAATGCTTGGAACATTTAGAGACTATGCTGAACTCTGCACCTCAGGTCATCTCTAGTGGATATATTGTAGTTCAGGTAAAACATGCAAAACTAACGGAGACAGCATAACTCCCACTAGAATAGGATTATCTATAATTTCCAGGGGCCGTTCCCACCAAATTCCTGATCAGGAATTCGTAAAAACAATGAAAAGATTGCCCGCCTTGTAGAATCCATCCAGATTGCACATGGAGCTCGGTTTATGCTAGGACATGACCTTGGGATTTTAGTCAGTGCTGTGAATATGCTCATCCAGAGTGGACATAATCCATAAAGTTCATGCTTTTGTGCCTCACTAACAAATCTGAATGTCTCTTGCTTTAAAGAACATCCCAGTAACCTGGCTTGATCTTGCAAACTCTTACTCGCCTGAATGTATGGCCTTAACTCGCACAAAGCGTTTAAACAGAGTGACTGCATAGGGTAGCCTCGTAGTAAGCTACCTAAATAGCACATAAGTAAGAATTTGCAGGAACAGGCTATAGTCTGTAGCCATTTGAACAAAATTTTGAAGATGGGGGAGAAACAACCCAGTGTATTGTGGGTAAATTGCTTAATGCCCCGCAAAGCTGGCTGACAGCTCATCTGGCAGCAACAAACGTGTCCACTCACAGAAAGACTTCCACATCTGGTGTACCCAAAGTCAAGACAATTGTCTAGAAATATAATAAGCATATAATAGGCTTTTCTCTCTACGACACAAACAGTAAGAAAATGTGGCCAGTGATAATTCAGCCTATGGAACTCTGCCATACTTAATGTTTGCTGCTCTCACATGCAGATGTTAAGAGAGAAACAATGTTTCAAACGTGACTCATGTATGAGAGAACAGTAAGTGCCCTGGGGGTGCAAAGGAAAGTCCTGAATCACAGCTGCAGAAAAGAAAACAAAGAATTTACTATACAATTACCATAGTGTATTATCTGAGGCTAAATCTCACCAGATAACATCTCTGGCTTCTATATTATGCCATTATCATGGCTGCATCTGCTAGCCTCAGTGCTGTACATTTGTCAACACTTTTATTGGAAATCTCTGCTTTTCTGGGAGCTGGAGGTTGTAAATATTGTAACTGGAGAAAAACGTGATATGCAAAGGTCTGGATTCATCCAAGTTGCTCAGATACCATGCTGATGGGCACAGCATTAGAACACAAATAGAACAGAAGAAGATGTGGATATATATTTTTCTATTCTGTAACAGTGAAAAGAAAGGCAGCATCGGGCTTGTTTTTTTTCCATACTAGGACTTGGGATCTAGCCAGGATCTCTGTCCCATTGAGCAATATAGTAATGGAACCCCTCTCCCCACACACTGAGAACCCCTGGTCTAGTGGTTGCAGAATGTGATTGTCATCAGAATTCATAGATTCTCATCCCAACTCTGGCACAAACTTGCTGTATGACTTTGGAAAAGTCACTGAAGCTCTCTAGAATAAATTCATCCCTGAAGTAACTCTACTGAATTCGATGGAGTTACTCCAGGGATGAATCTCTGTGTGCCTCAGGTAGGGAACAAGTGTGATATGAAGCTCAGTTTAATCCTCGTAAATATCAGTGAGATCCCCATATGAAAGGAGTGATAAAGCTGCAAATTATTAGTATTCTTTGTTTTTCATTTCCTGTCAACATTTAAAGGAGAGTGTTAGGGATAATTATTGCATTTCAGTATTGAAAAGAAACAAGCAACCTGTAAGAGTGGAACTGTGAGTTGATAAAGGTTACAAGGAAAGATTATTAGAGCTACGTAATCATATGAGAATTATGTAGTATGGGCCAATATTGTGCTTGGCAGTGAACATGACACATAACAGGATCCTGGTTTATTCCACTGATTCCAGCAGAGTTACACCATCATAAAAATGGAGTAACACAGTGGTGAATCAGGTCCATGATCTTTGCCTCAGATCTGACAGTGTAAACAGACAACACTAACCAGATGCACAGGCAGAATCAGATAAAGGTTTTTTCTCAGCTTGGCCAAATAATGACTCAGGTGGGGAGGGGTACATGGAGACCAGGCTACAAATATTTAAGGGCTCTAATCACCCAGGAGGGAGATAATTTATTTAAATTAGTGGAAGAATCTCCCAAGGGAAGTGTGGAGACATCACTTGACACATTTACAGCGAGACTATTAAAAAACACTAGAAAATGTTTAATAAAGGGCAGTCCAGAATTGGCAGCATGGACCAGCTGACATAATAGTAGAGCTGATAGAAAAATTTCCATTGGAACAGTTTTGTAATGGAAAATGGCTTTTTGAATAAATGGAAATGTTTTCATTTGTATCAATTTTTTCCCAGGGAAAATAATAATTTCCCAATCAACTCCACTCAGCAGGGCTTTGTCATTTTAATCTGTATGTTAACGTTCATTTGAAAGGATACTAGAGTAAAAGAAACACTCCCTTTGGAGGTACATGCTGGGCTACACCTGTAACGCCACTAAAATCAATGGAGTTACTCCAGACTTACAGTGTGGTTACTGAGATCGGACTCTGACCCCAGGACTCCTCTAAATATATGCACAGAATTCCTGATTAACACTATTGGGAAATATGCATGCACCTCAAGAACATAGCAGCTGCCCTTCCCCTTCTTTATCCTAACTCTTTATTTACCTTGTTTATTATGATGAATCTGGTATTTTGGTATATTTGTTGTACTTGGAAAAATAACAACATATTTATTAAAAAAATCATAATAGTTGGCAGACAATCCTGTTGACTCGTTTTGAGAAACTTTACTGAGAAACCCTAGCATGGCTCCTTTGTTTGTTTTTTTCACTGCTGCTAGTATCAAGCATTCGTTGCTCTAGTAACATTTACAACTTGAACATCTTCCATCTTAACTTGCCAGCCTGACCTCGGCCAATAACCATTTGTCTTTCTAAACAATTACTATGGTGAATTGCTTTGATTGTGGAGCAGCAATTATTTAAGTATTTATGGCCATATCCTTGCAGAACTGAACAGAAAAAAAATGAAAAGACAGTTTAATAAATGGATAAAAATCAATTGGGTAAATGTGTCTGTTAGAAAATAAACATTTATTTTAAGCCACTTGAACAATGACAGGCACTGGTGTGCTAGGACTTCTCCACATGAATGAAAGCCTTGAGTACAAACAGGGAGGAGATTGTTTTGTGTGCCCCGTTTGAGGACCAGAGTGTACAAAACAGTAGCTTAGTGCCACAGCCTTTCACTCCCCTGATGCCTCATCACTGACTACAGGGAAAGAGGACGCTTGTACCCACATCATCATCTTCTTTTCTAAGTGTCAGCAGCCTTGGAGTTATGCCATGGCTGCACGTGAAGGAGTTTAAGAGCGAGCTTTGGTATTGCTCACAAAGGGAGGTCAGAATAAATGAAATAGATACACCCCATAGTGTTGGCAGCTGAGTCCAATCAATGTGTGTGCCTGCTGCTTTTAGTTACCAGTATTGGATACATTAGGAGCTCTGTGTTAGATATAGCAAACCTTTATTTCTGCATGCAGTTTAGATTTATACTGCAATGAATTAAAACAGAATTGTGTCTGTGTTCACACTTGAGAATGAAATGTCTGTGTCCAAATTATACACAGTACAATTAGATAGCAAGGAAAGATGGGGGACAGGTTCTGATCTCTGCTGCACTGGGGTAAATCAGGAGTAGCTCCACTTTGATTTACCCTAAGCTGGGTAATGGAGATCAGAATCGGGCACATTAACTGTACTTGCAGTGGGAGTCAACCAAAAGCATAATACTGCTCATGTACCAGCTGCCTTGCAGATCTTTTAGGCTCAAAATTCTGAAATACTTATAACTTACACACTTGTATTCATGCACACTTGTATTCACTGGGGGTTGTGTGTATAATTCAAGCTTGTGCAAAAGTGTGCACCTCTTGCAAATGTGGGACTTATCATAGGACAGTCCCCACCTGCCCCCAGGATCTATCTGTTTCAATGCTTTGATAATAGTTGATCTGAAGGAGGTCATACAAATCATCTGTTTTAGTACATCGAGAGCATGGAACTACTCCTGGATTCATTTCACACTATCGCTCTCTTAATGAAGTTAATTACTTTAGCCCTTAGTTCACTTTTGTTTTATTGATGTTGGATGTTCCTGTTGTCTTTTGCTCCGTTTATAAAATGCTCTATGGTAAGTTAAGTAAAGGTACTGTGAAGTAAATAGTACACCTAATGGGCTGGATTTTTTAGTAAAGAACTAAATATATTTTAAATATAAAGAGATACTAACTAATAAACCCCTTCCTGAGGTAGAATAATTATGTCTTAATAACCCAAGTGGTCAGTACATTCAGAAACTAAAAATTCACTAGAAGACCAAAATTAAACATATCTTACAAAGTAAGGGCCAGATTGTAGACTTGTTATTTCCTTAAATGAACAGCTATTTGCACCGAGAGTCCATTGGCTCAGTAGGACTTCTCTTGTGAATAGCAGCTCACCAGTTGTTTTTACCCACCAAAGCTTATGCACAAATAAATCTGTTAGTCTTTAAGGTGCCACCAGACTCCTCCTTGTTTTTGTGGATACAGACTAACTCCTCAGCAGTGAGAGTGCAGGAGTTCAAAATATTTGTGGCTTCCTAGTGCCTCTTGTACCTTTACTATTCCTATGTCTTTCTGAACTTCTAAAATCATGTTTAACCCTTGCACTGGCGTTTTCAGAAGCACCAGCTAAAACGCTAGAGTGGTGTACAACATGAGGGATGCTTAAGCACTTCCTTTTTGAGGTGATTTAAAGCTTAGCTCAAAGGTGCCATTAAGTGAGAAGTTTTAGCTTTTAGGGGTCTTTAAGATGAAAGCGGAGTTAGAGGCACCTTAAAACTAAGTTGTTCACCTTAAGAGCACCTCTGGGCTAAGCTTTTAGCTTTTGAAGTGTTTTGAAGTGATGCATGTAAAAAATAAAAGAAGACACTTCTCCATATGTTCCAGTCAGAGCATTTCTGTATGGATACATCAAGCTCAGGCATGGCTTGTATTGTAGATCTCACTGGGATTTTAGGAATAAATAAACCAGGTATGAAGAAAACCAGTTGAGTAATTTTTAATGTTTAATTTGTAATTTTTGTTGGCAGAATTTGTCATTTTATCAGGTAAATGCAAAACACCTGAGTGACAGGGTAGTTGAGCCTTGGGAAATGAGGACAGACTATAAGAATGGAATGCTTTTGGGAACGCAGGGATCCACAGCCAAGATCACTGGATTGGATTCAACCCTAAGCTTGGAGAGTTTTCTGTTCATTCTTTTTTAGCTGTTAACTTAGTTCATTGTTGTTATAAACCATGAGCTCAGTTCTTGTTTACACGACTCTGCCAGCGTAAAAGGGTCTTAAATTTGGCATAGATATAACAACCTCCTACCCCAACACTTTGCTGACTGTAACTCTGTTCATTTTTCTGCTCAGTCATTCTAATGGTTTACAGCCTGAATCTGATCTTGCAGACAGCCGTAGGAATCATGAGAAACTCCACTGTGAAGTCAGCAAATTTACACTGGTGTAAAACCCATGTCAATGAAATCAGTTTTTATTAGTAGTACAGTATGTTATGCACAATATGTGTATGGTATGTAAGGTTGTATAAGTAAATATTGTTTGATTTGAAAAATAATGTATAATTCTATAAAGAGGGCCCATTATTTCAAGAGACATGGAGTAAAGCAAAGAGTTTAGGTTGAGCTTGCAATATTAACTGGATTTCCTAACTTCCAACTGCTTTATATCTCACACTCAATGTCGCATTAATTCTGTTTTTTCCCAGGAACATATAGAAACCTTCTGATCAAAATTCTCTCATTTATCAGAATTAGCACCAAATCCAGATACCTAACTTGGGGATCTATTCTTCCCATAACATTCATGAAAGTTAATTGTGTGGAGAAACAGCCCTTTAGGTTGTTGCTAGGTGAAAAGTAGTGAATTTCTCATTCAAAATATTAGGGATGAGGAGAGATTGAAACAATGTATATAAAACCCAGCCCCCTCTCACCGACATTAGAGCCCATTTCTATAAATATTATTATTATTATTATTATTCAGAGGTTGAACCGTTTAACAAGCTTCAGCTCATCCAATGGTGTTATCAGATATTCTTTGTGAATGACAGAAACGCAACATAAAACATAAAACAGTAGATGCTAATATAAAGCAACAGGCACGTCTAGACTGTTTTAATATAAAAAAGTATAAAGATCATCCAAACTGTTGGTGATGTGGAGAAGGTATGATGAGCAATCACACTATTCATGAACTGGCAACATGCCCTGTTCTTTGACTGCCAGATTCAGTTACTGGTATTTAGGCATATCGGTAGTGCAGATGGTTCAGTTTTCCCCATTAAGGATGATTGGTGCACCTGCATTTTTGTTGTAATAACTCTGATGCTAGAAATGTCTCTCCTTGGCTACACTCTCCCATTTTTGCTTTGTATTTATTTTTATTCCATTTAACTGTGTAAACCAGCATTTTCTCATCTTCATTATCTTCTTAGAGGGATTAATTTTATTCTCTGTGTTTCCCACACAAGAAAGAAAGAAAAAAATAGAAAAGGTTCTCAGTGTAATTAAACTTTCTTCACTATAATTGATGAAGTTTTATAATATCACAGAACAGAATCCACTTTAAACCCCTCTGTAGTGTAGGATAAACAGTAAAAGAAAATAAATCAACTTCAGATATCGGTATGGGGGAATACTTTCATTCCAGTGCACAGGTATTGGATATGCATGGGACCCCCTATAATCTACTATGGATATAAAATCCTGTGTGTCAGGAAGAGAAAATATTACATCACACTCACATAGTACTTGCTATGTAAGGATCTCAAAGAGCTTCTTAATCTTCACAATACCCATCTCTGGTAGGTAAGGAATAAATATAATTTACTTCATCCACATTTGGTGTAATCCAGGCCAGGTCTACAGAAAAAAGTTAGGTCAACGCTACTACACCACTCAGGAGTGTGAAAAATCCACACCCTTGAGCAATGTAGTTAAGCTGATCTAAGCCCTGGTATAGACAGAGCTAGGTTGATGGAAAAATTCTTCTGTTGACCTAGCTACCATCTCTCGAGGAGGTGAAATACCTATGCCAATGGGAGAATCCTTCCCATTGGCATAGGTTGTGTTTACAGTGAAGCACTACAGTGGCACAGCTGTCGCGTGTCAAGTGTAGACAAGTTCTAATAAAGCAGGAAGTGAAGTGAAAAATATTATCTCTAGTGGAAACTGCATGGCAAATATAGATTAGTAGTAAGTAAGTATCCAAATTGGAATTTAGCCCAGAACATGGGGAAACATGCCTTTTTTTCAGAAGAAAGTGCTACAGGATCAATCTTACATGGCCACAGATGGTTATAATCTCAGTTTTACATCTGATCCAGGAAACAGAACCCACCAAGAGCACAGTTGCTGGTATTTTGGTTCATTATAGGCTCTAATGGATGAGTAGCTCCTGCTGAATCATCAGTACCATTTTTTAGCAGCCATTCAGTATAAATCATGTCACTTGCTTTTGACCCGGAGAAGATGATCAGTAAAGCAACCTCCCTAGATCAAGCACTATGTATCAGAGTGTATCATATTATACCAGCACAAGAGGAGCAATTTCAGGTGTCTTGCTCCTCAAACTGGTCTGGGAAGTGAGAGTCACAAGGGTCTCAAATGACTCATCCTGTCTGGAGGTGATTGTCTGAGTAGTCAGCCAGCCAAATATGTGATAAATTTGTTCTTTAAGAGCTGGTGAACGCTCTCTGCTTCCAGTGATTTTAACAGGAGTTGGGGGCACTCAGCATGTTGCAGGAAGTGCTCAGCATCTCACAAGATTGGGCTCTCACTGCAGATGGGGAAAAGTTTTCAAAAGCCACCTGTGTGATTTGGGAGCTGTGTGATGTGTGACTTTCGTTGGGACCTGAGTGCCTAAGTCAGTTAGATGCTTTTGGAAATTTTACCCTATATCTTGAAGAAGACAGCATTGAGTCCATCTCCTTATTAGTATGCTAGATTTTGCTCTTTAAGGGAGTAAGAGACGAGAGAAAGAACTCACGCTGTGGTTCCTGTGCTTTATTATTTAAACATGTTACTTGTTCAAGCTGTTAGTGTCTTTCACCAGGGTAGAGGCTGTACATCTGGAATCCAAGTTTTCTTCTCCGAGAGTGCAAAACCTTCCCATATAGCATGGTGTAATGCAGGTGCATGGTGTAATGCAGACTGTTATTCCAGAGCTGAGCTGGGTAATGAAGGGCCTCCTCACCCAATCAATACACACCATTTTCTTACTGTACCGCAGCAAGCAATGGAGATTCCTCACACGTTACAGGGCATACAGCCAGCCCAGACAACTGCAGGTTTACTGCCGAGTGAATGTGCCGTAGGGGATGATATATAGGAAATTGTAGCAGGAGGAGGGGATCAGAGAATAGGCAGGGGGTGGGGGAAGAAATAGCAGTCCACAATGAAGAGCAGGGTGAAACCCCAAGGACCACCCTCAGGTTTTTTAATATTCAAAGTCAATGCATTTGGCAAGCTGGAGTCCGTTGGCACATAACCTCAGCTGCACCCATGCATTCCACAGCAGTCCTATCTGAAGCCTATATAAACAAAGGCAGTACTGTAGCAGTACTATTTTTAGGGTAATTTAGTAAGGCCTGATCTATACAGTTTTTCGGTTGGTATAACTATTGTGATTAGGGGTGGGATTTCTTACCAAGCTAGTTACTCTGGTACAGCTTCTAGTGTGGATAAATTTATACCAGTAGAAAGGTGCCTTGAGCCATTGTAACTTATCCCTCTTTCCTTCTGGGAATGAGCTATACTGATATAAGTACGTTTATGCTGATACACACAGGGTTATATTGCTTTAACTATATCAGCATATTTACAAATTACTGCACTAATCTTCTGAGCTAAATTCTGCTCTCATTTATACTCTTGCAGCGCCTTGTGAGCGAGGGCAAATTTTGTTCCTCTAGTCTCATAGCTACAGCAAATGCCATTTAAAAATAATCAGCATTTACCAACAGTTGTGTCTGAGCAATTGGAGTTATTTCATTTCTTCAGATCCTGCTTTCAGCTCCTCTTGGGCAAATGAAGAGCAACTCTACTGACATCAGTGTAGCTACGGTGGATTTAAATCAGTGTAGATCAGAATTTGATACTAAGCACAGGACATAAGTAACTGTGTTCCATGGGCTACCATCCTGTTGAACTGTTTACAACTTTTGTTGTAATTCTGTGCTGTTGTAAACTGGCACAACTCTATTTGGTTTCAGTTTTGGCTCATTGGTGACCCACTGTCTAGGAAACAAGGGCAGCAGCTGAGTTGATGGCTAGTTATGGAATTCACTAAGTTACTTTTGGGGAAATATTCCTGACCCTGGGGCTGATTAGCTGAAGTGCAGGGGGAGTGTTGTTGGTTCTTTACTAACTTTTAATTAAAATAAAACTGAAGGGATTGCTCTAGATTGTAACTACTTGGCTAAGCAGTTCTGAGTGTTGTATGCAGCTTACATAAACTGATCATTAAGGGTATTGCATGCACTTTCTCTGAGTCTTCATTTCCAGGCCTTGCATTTGCAAGTTTCTTCCTTTTTTACTTTTGTTAAATAGATACCATTTGTTTGCCAGAGACAAGCTCATTTTTGTCTGGGCTGAATTGTTCTCTCTCTGTCATATCTAAGGCCTTCGGTCCTGAGAATCATTGGTCACAATTATAACATAAAAGGATCAGGGATTAGTGAGCTGTGAGGAAACAATCTACACAGGATGCTGTTCTTGGACAACACACACATTTTCCCCACTTAGAGTCAATGTGGCCTGATTAAGGATTCCAGAAGGGAGCATAGCTTTTCTGTGAAATCATTAAAGCATTGATGTTTTATGAAGTCCTCTCATTCTATTGCAGTACTGGGAAACACACACAGGGATATTATTGGCTGTGTAAATTAAGGAACAATGCCATATCATGCTACAAAAATAAAGCTGGAGAAGAGCCAGGCTTGAAGTTCAGTTCAGCCTAGTTTTTAAGCTTTTGCTCAGAGAAGGGTTATGAAAGTTCACAGAAGGGGAAAACTCTCCTTTAAAAATATAGATTTGGACTGAGAATCAGGCCCAGAAAACATCCTGATTTGAATGGCTAAAACTGCTGCAATTTTAGTTGCCCTATTATCAGAGACAGTTTCCATCCTGATTTACTTACCTGATTGATAGCTAGAAGAAGAATATTAGGGCCAAGTCCTCAGCTAGTGTAAAGAGGCTACCTCTGTTGACATCAATGGAGCAGGTCCAATTCAAACTAGCTGAGAATCTGGGGCTAGATTTTCACAGGTATTTAGGCACAGTCCATAATGTTCCAGGTGTAAGAAATGCTTAAAATATGAAACAGCTGCACTGTAATTCAAATCTTATTATATTTTTTAAGACAAGGTTGTCAATTTTTGTGTGTAAATTTTAATGCTGGAGATGTCACCTGTTTACACACACAGTAAATTCAGCAGGGACAATGGGATGGCAAGTTTTCCTCACGCTGCCCTGCCAATGTGTCTCATCCCCATCTCTAGCAATAAGAGGTTCATGTTCCAGGTCCATCAATCCTTAATCTTTCTGCTGAGAATGTCAATACCGTGCTGGTTGGGCTGACGTGGACATCTGATCACTAGGAAATGAATGGAAACCACCAGCTCATTTCACATAGGCCTTTGAACAAATAGTAATGAAGGTCTTTGGTTCTATGCACACCTGAGGAAGCTTGGAGCCAGGTAACTAATGGTGAAAAGGGCCATGTCCAATTACCAATCCTTGAGTCATCCCGTCCCCTCAATCATCACCTTTTTATTCTTTTTGTTTTATACAGCCATCTATTTGTGTTTCAAAGGGATAGTTCAGGAAGGTACACAACAGAGTAAGCATATACACACAACAAACCGAAGACTATACAGGTGAATGTAGTAAATGGGTAGACAGAATATACATCCTTATATTCTTAACCATTGCTAGTTATCAGAGCTGTGTGTGTGTTTGGTCAATAAATACAGAGGGTGAAATCCTGACACCATTAGACCCAGTGTCAGTGGCAAAACTCCCTTCTATAAGGCTGGGATTTTACTCTTGGCATGAAGTCCTGGTGGATTTTAGTTCACACTGCCATGTAAGAAACCTGGGTTCAGTTCCTAGGCCTAGTCACCTATTCCTAGGTCACATGCTTAGGCCCTCAGAACCTTGCCTTGAAATGTAAATGAGATTTGTTAAGGACCAAAGCAGTAGCTGTAATGGGCTCAGAGGGCAGCTCTCCTTTGCTAAGAAAGTTTGCAGTGATGCAGAATCTTGAAGGGGAAAGAGAAGCTCTGGGGTCAGAAGGACGTGATCCTCCTTCTAAGGAAACACAAAAGATGGCTGTATTGTCTCTTCAGACTCTCTAAAAATTATCCAACCTTTATTATAGCTCCAGTTTGACCACTAATGCATCACACACCTTGGCATTTCTAAACTAGGAGAGTTTCTTTCAAAATTCTCTCTGGTAGAATTATGTACTGATTTTGTTTACTTGTTCCTGCAAAAAAACAATATGGAGGCGATAAACAGAAGGAAACGTTTCATACTTTTAGGTTGGTGACAGGAATCTATTTCAAGGTTGTTTCCAGTATTGTTGGAGCTGTGTTGGTCCAGGAAATTAGACAGACAAGGGTGTATGTATAAGGTAATACCGTTTATTGGTCGCTGAGTACCTTGCCCGAACCTGCAGAAGAGATTTATGAAGCTCGAAAGCTTGTCTCTTTCACCAACAGAAACTGGTCTGGTCCAACAAAGGATATTTACTCACCCACCTTGTCTCTCTGTTTCAAAGGAACATTTATTTTGGCATTTCCTTGGCTGCATTTTCTAGGTCACCCACAAGGTGGTAGTGTCCAATTATGTTCAGTGACCATGCTAATTAAATAGTCTCTAAAGTATACCTACAAGTGGTCTAATTGTTCTTTGTTAATGGTAATAATTACAATGAACCTTTTCCAAAATCATGTTGCATTTAAGGATTTTTGTGTTCTATGCAGAGTGGATCAATTTCCGCCTTTCTACTGATGCATTTGGAAATCTAGAGCACTTGATTTCTAGAAATCTGAAGTATTTTAGGAACAATTTGCTGTGTTTCAAATCAGTTAACCACTTTGAAAACAATCTACTTCATGCATTTTCATCTTTAAAACATTAGCCTTTGGAGCAAATGATTAGCATTTCTTCCTCACTTGACATTGGCATCAATACCTTGGTTGGTGTGGCTGTGGTGATAAATGTCTCAGCTGTCGCAGGAACTTGTGCGGTGTTGAATTCTGTTTAATGGCTACATACTGCTAAAACGCCTGGTGCCATTGAGGGAGCTGAAAGTGCAGAGAGAGGATTATCAAGCATACAATATGTGGCAGCTCATTTAATAATGCAAACAAATTAGGTTACCTTAAGCATGTGAGCTGGCCTGGAAAGGCTGCTGTAGTAAGCAACACACCCTGCTGTGAAAATGTTTTCAGAAAATGCTCAGAACAGAAACATTATGACGACTTGTCAATATTGCTCTTTCAGGGAAAATAACAGCATTCATGCATTTTGTATAAGGGAAACAGATCAAACAGACGATCAAAGTCATTTTATTATGTATAAGCTCTCCTCCTGTGTTGTTTTAGCATCAGAAGCTCAGGCACTGGAGAACAGGCTTGCTTGCCTGCCCACAGCTGTGATTGGGGCATATGCCGTACCAAGAAGATCTCTCTACAGGCCCGCTCCAGCTCTCATTAAAATAAGTGGGAATCTTTCCAATTACTTTAATAAGAGTTCGATTGAGTCCTTAATAAGGTTCCCAGGTGAAATGTCTGATCTGATGATTAAGTTCCCAGGATTTCAAACAAATTTTATTGTGATTCTCTATTCTCTCCCTTTTTTTGCACTTCTTATGACAATCGCCTTTTACTAACAGACTGGTGGCCACCGACCTGCCCACCTCTCCACACTGCACATTGTGTCTGAGAAGACAGAGACCACAGCCTCTTGTCCATAAGCCTGTGTCTTTATCGCTTGAACGGAATGTTAATCTACTTCAGCTGCTGGCAGTATAGGACTTAGGACACACAGGGGAGCAGTTCTGACTCCAGCCAGCAGATGGCAGTGTTACACATACACACTAGCCATGCTATTAAAATACTTTACATATGCACAGCACCTGAGGATCTCAGGGCCTATTTGCAAACACTAATTACTTCATTTAGCTTCACAACATCTTTGTGATATATTATCACCTCCATTTTACAGACTGAGAAATTGGGGCACAGGAAAGTATAATTGCTTGCCAAAAATCAAACAATGCATTAGTGACAGTGAGGAAGAGATGCCAGAGCTCCTAGTGCCACTAGAGGGCATTCCCTAACTGTAGTGGGACAACTGGAAAGTACATGTGATACTTGGATTTGCCTGGCTTGAAAATGAGCCAAAGAACCCCATCTACACCTGTCTCTGCCAGTGGGGAATAGGTGAGCTAGAAGAGTTTTGGAGTATGGGTTTGGAGTGTAGATTAGGTTTGAAATTCTGAGTGCCCCTCAAACTGCTTGACTCAGTATTTCTGTCTAAGCTCCCAGCTGAACAAAGGATGAAAGCAGCTTTGCTGATGCTATTTATTGGTCACTGTCAGAAGACAGGAAACTGGGCTACATGGACCATTGGTCTGACCCAGTACGCCACTCTTATGTTCTTATCCATAAGCAGGCAGGAAATTAATGGAGTGAAAGCCCGATCTGTTGTTGAACTTTCTGCATGACTGTGCAACCATAACAAATAAGCCCTAGGAGGATTGCGAGGGCGAAGACGAATCGAGAGGACTTGCGGCCAGCTGGTGTGGGGGATAGACCGGAGAATCACACCGTCGCCAGGAAAAGACAAGTCTACGTGATTGGAGACTCTTTACTGAGAAGAATAGACAGGCCTGTAACTAGACCTGATCGGGAGAACAGAAG
>NC_133775.1:92898537-92937164 GCF_003597395.2 Chelonoidis abingdonii
AAACAAAGAAAGAAGAAGTGGGGCTGCTACACCGGAGGATGGAGCGGAGGTTAAGGATAACCTAGGCATGGCCCAATATCTAAATAAGTACTTTTGCCTCGGTCTTCAATAAGACTAGTGAGGAGATTTAGGGATGATGGAGGGATGATAAATGGGAATGTGGATATGGAGGTGATATTACGCATCTGAGGTAGAGGCCAAACTTGAACAGCTTAATGGGACAAAACCGGAGGGACCGCGACAATCTCCATCCGAGGATATTAAAGGAATGGCGCGTGAAATTGCGAGCCCATTAGCGAGAATTTTTAAGCAATCGGTAAACTCGGGGATTTGTACCGTACGACTGGAGATTGCTAACGTAGTTCCTATTTTTAAGAAAGGGAATAAAAGTGATTCCGGGTAATTATAGGCCTGTTAGCTTGACGTCTGTAGTGTGTAGGTTCTTGGAAAAAATTTTAAAGGGAGGAAAGTAGTTAAGGACATTGAGGTCAATGGGAATTGGGACGAATGGCAACATGTTATTACTAAAGGTAGGATCGTGCCAACCACCTGATCTCCTTCTTTGGAAGGTGACGGGTACTTAGACAAAGGAAATGCGGTAGATCTAATTTACCTCGATTTTATAAGGCGTTTGACACGGTTCTGCTGGGGAACTGTTAGTTAAATTGGAAAAGATGGGGATGAATATGAAAATTGTAAGGTGGATAAGGAACTGGTTAAGGGGAGACTCCAGCGGGTCGTACTGAAGGGTGAACTGTCAAGCTGGAAGGAGGTTACTAGCGGAGTCCCTTAAGGATCGGTTTTGGGACCGATCTTATTTAACCTTTTTATTTACTGACCTGGCGCAAAGAGCGGGAATGTGTTTAATAAAGTTTGCGGATGACACAAAGCTGGGGGGTATTGCTAACACGGAGAAGGACCGGGATACTATTCAGGAAGATCTGGACCACCTTGTAAACTGGAGTAATAGTAATAGGATGAAATATAATAGTGAAAAGTGCAAGTGCATGCACTTAGGATTAATAATAGAATTTTAGATATACGTTGGGGACGCATCAGTTGGAAGCGACGGAGGAAGAGAAGGACCTGGGGTATTGGTTGATAACGAGGATGACTATGAGCGCCAATGTGATATGGCCGTTAAAAAAGCAAATGCGGTTTTAGGGTGCATCAGGCGAGGTATTTCCAGCAAGGATAAGGAGGTGTTAGTGCCGTATATAAGGCGCTGGTGAGACCCCACCTGGAATATTTGTGTGCAGTTCTGGTGTCCCATGTTTAAGAAGGTGAATTCAAACTGAACAGGTTCAGAGACGGGCTACTAGGATGATCCGAGGAATGGAAAATCTGCCTTATGAAAGGAGACTCAAAGAGCTTGGCTTGTTTAGCCTGGCCAAAAGAAGGCTGCGGGGGGATATGCTTGCTCTATATAAGTATTGGGGGTTAATGTTAGGGAGGGAGAGGAATATTTAAGTTGTACTAATGTAGGCACGAAGGACAAATGGGTACAAACTGGATATTAGGGAAGTTTAGACTTGAAAATTAGACTAAGGTTTCTTAACCATTAGGGAGTGAAGTTCTGGAACAGCCTTCCGAGGGAAGTAGTGGGGCAAAAGACTTATCTGGCTTTAAGACTAAGCTTGATAAGTATAGGAGGGGATGTTATGATGGGATAGTTTATATGGGCAATTGATCTTGATTATCGGCAGATAAGTCTGCTCAATGGTCTGTGAGGGATGTTGGATTGGGATGGGAACTGAGATTACTGCAGAGAATTCTTTCTTGGGTGCTGGCTGGTGAGTCTTGCCCACATGCTTCAGGGTTTAGCTTGATCGCCATATTTGGGGTCGGGAAGGAATTTTCCTCCAGGGCGGATTGGCAGAGGCCCTGGAGGTTTTTCGCCTCCTCTGCAGCGTGGGGCATGGGTCGCTTGCTGGTGGATTCTCTGCAGCTTGAGGTCTTCAAATCACAATTTTGAGGGACGATTTCAATAACTCAGTCATGGGTTAGGGGTTGTTATAAATGTGTATGGGTAGGGTTTTGTGGCCTGCCTTGTGCAGGAGGTCAGACTAGATGATCATATTGGTTCCTTCTGACCTATGAGTCTATGAGTCTAAGCCATTGTTGTGAACCTGAAAATCTCTAAGTGTCTCTTTGAGCTCAAGTGACCTCTCCTACCGCCACAGGGATAGCTCATAACAGCCGCTGGCTGGAATAATGCCAGTGCAGGTATAGATAGCTTCCAATGCAGAGCTTTGCTATAATGATGTAGGAGTACTATCTAGAAAGGCATCAATCTGTAATGGCAAGGGTAAGTTATCAGAGACAGTGAAAGATACGGGACTGAGTCTCCCTGAAGGAATGAAATGTCTGCGATGAGCTAAGAGAAGCTCATCTCTGGAGTATGGGAAAATTTTACCAAGGCAATTTATTTCACCTGAAGAAGACTTCATCACCTGGTGCACGTAATGGGGAAAATTAGGACACTGAAGCAGACAGGGTACTGAGGCAGAACTTGCTGACTCATATGTAGTGAACATGTGGAAGAATAATTTGCCAGAAACGGCCTAGAAGCTAACAATAGAAACATGTTAAAAGGCAACTCACTGGATTTCTGATGCTGGAGTATCCAGATAATCAAAATGTAGCAGACTTGGGAGATGAAATGGTTTTTTTTTGCTTCCTAAATTACATTATGTTCTTCTGATGCATCATGTATATCAAGGCAGCTTCTGTTCCCTAACATTTCATGGATTATTTTTTTTTTTTAAATCATGGAGTCTGGTTCATCACTGTTTTGTTCCTGATTTGTGCCAGTGTAGTTCCACTGAAATCAAAGAAGTTAACATGGAAGTAAAAAACTGGAGTAATGCAGTAGTGAAACAGACCCATTGTATGAATGTTGTGCTCAGGAAGACAATGGAATAGTGACCAGAGAGTGCATGTCAGCATGGTCCAGACTTAGGCCCTGAAGTTCACTTACACATGACTAACTCTTACTTATGTAGATGTTCGCCTAACTCCCCATATCTCTTTCAGCATGGCTGAATCCTGACTAACATTACCCCAGTCAAGGGCATAATAAAGAGTTGGATGGAAGGGGCCCAGGACCTTCCTTGGCCCTTGACTAGAACTGGGTGTCCTAATGGCAGAGCTCCTTAACTGCTGGCATGACAGAGGGGAGGCTGGGCTAAATTTGAGTGCTGTTGCAACCTTGTGCAACAGGTCACAATGCCACTCAAAGCTGAGATGGCCAGGCAGGTAACCTGAGCCTCCTCCAGCAAAATTCTGGTTGCACTCCTGACCCCATTCATAGACCTCCACACACCTCTGCCAGTTCACTTTAGTCCTGACCTGTAGCACGTTCTGCTGAACTAGTCATGGGTTCCCCTGCAGCTCCTGTAGATGCCTATGAATCCTGAATGGCAGCACCCTCTTCTCTTTCAATACTGAGCAGAGACTGCCACTCACAAAGTGATTATGTAAACAGTTGTCCATCAGGGTCAAGAAGCAGCCTCTCAAATTCCTGAAAGTTATGACTAGAGCTGATTGGGTTGGGAGGGGGGAGAAGATAGAAATTTTAGTCCATAATTTTCCCCTATTTTTTGGTCAAAAATATTTTGTCCTGACCATCACTAGAACTGGCTGCAAAACAGATTGCACCACCCCTTGTTTTTGTTGAAAAATGTTCACAGTGAAGTTTTGTTTCCCATCCACCTGTAGTTAGGACCAGAAATTCAGAGTTGCTCCATGGTCTCCAGATGCTACCCAGTGCTGAGATTTCCTGTGATTTTGTATGTGGATCTGGTGCTGATGACAAGAACGAGCTAACTGATCGCAGTGTTTCTGATGCATGAGAGCTGTTACCCTTGACTGTACATGAGTTCGGATGTAGCAGCGCAGCGTTCTTGCCTTACCTGTATTTAATTGCTACTTAAACCAGCAAAAAGTTACCCTCCTTTATGGCTCTCACCACCATAAAAAAGGCCCAAGTTAGATTAAAAGGCTGCACAACAAATGTGGCACTGGAACAAGAGAGAGTAGCAGTTGGCTGGGACCCTTGCTGGCCCACAGAACAGCCTGGTTTCCTCTTTCTTTGGCTTAAATGAAATTGAGGTAATTTAAGTAGATTTTGGTGACAGCAGTGTGGGAGGATTCTGACTTACATCTCCCAGGACTTTGGTCAATTTTACCTACTTGAT
The DNA here is from genome assembly GCF_003597395.2 of Chelonoidis abingdonii. Classification (NCBI taxonomy): domain Eukaryota; kingdom Metazoa; phylum Chordata; order Testudines; family Testudinidae; genus Chelonoidis; species Chelonoidis abingdonii. The sequence goes on from NC_133775.1 coordinate 92,902,737, forward strand.
TAATTTGTAAGAGGGGAGCCAGGAAAATTATCCCCAGTTGTTCAATGCCTCTCTTCCCCCTCCAGACCAATTCTACCTAGCAGCATTTAAGGGAGTTACTTGTATCCTGTGAAGGGCAGAACTGGGCCTCTGAATCTAAAAGTTCTAGAGCCAGGGAATGCATTTGCCCCCAGTTCCTCTCTCAGACCATGATACGGCAAATGAGCAAGTACTTGAGTCCTTTTGACTTAACCAAGTGCTTAAATTTAAGCACATGCTTAGCGGCTGTGCTCAATAGGGATGGTTTTCTGGATCTAGGTCTATATTTTCCTGTGGTTGGCTATGCCAACTGGTATATATGTAACAATGCACTTTCTACAGTGGCCTGCGGCTTCAGGCCTTTATGTGCGTTCCCCACTGAACCCATGTAGGATTTTCACAAATCAATCACTGGCAATACAGATTGAAGTAGTAGCCATAAATGTAAATACATTTGCTTTAGAAGACACTCACACAAAAGCTTGATAAGGCTTCATCTTTCACTTCCCCTCCTTATCTGATCTGTCCTTAAGACTCCTCAGTTTAAGTAAGGTCACTACAAAACAAAAGTAGTGAATTTTACTTAAATGTTTAATTTTGAGGTTGACACAGGCCAGGTGTAATTACAATGCTGAAAAAAGTGTGTGCTTACTATGAAACTCTATTTCATACTACTTACTATTTGATAACTGTCTAACAAATTGCTTTCCATGCTGCACTTCGAATGATTTTCTAATTTGAATTAAAAAAACTGCCATAGGCTAATCTTGCTATGTTTGGGGAGCAAATGCTTTATCAGCATTGTAAAAGCCATATGGCAGGTTTATTCACAATGCGCAGTTCCATTCAAATGCAAGTTCATGGCATTTGGTAATAAATTTTCTGGTATACAGCTCAGCATTATTTTTCTTCTTCTTTTTTCTTGCATGTGATTTGACAGCGGTCAGCTGGGTATATTTGTACATCCCCTATTGTTTGTACAGTGCATATTCAGAAATATTATTTATCACTTACATTAGTGATTCCCTACTGACTCCTGCATGCCGTTTCTTTAATCTTTGATGCTGTGGAAATTTATCTTCAGTGGCGTTTGCTTTTTTTATTTACCCAGTGTATATAGCAATGTATTATTAGAGCTGGGCCTGAATTGCAGACTTTGGATACAGATTAGGATCTAAGCTTCTTCAGAGTGAGGGGGTGATCCACATCTGGGTTCCAGTTTGATACAAGATTTGCCTGGATGTATGTACGTCATTAATAGATAAGATCCATATAGTTCATATCCAGTACAAAGATGGTCCTGAGACACGACATCTGGATCTGAATCTAGACACTTTCCCCGTATAAACAACTTAATTACAATTAAAACAATTAACCGCCATAGCTGACTTTTGGGTACAGGATATTCTCTAATGTTTATGGGCTTGATCCTGTGGAGTGCTGAGTGCTCATGAGGGGTGCTGAACAGTCTCAACTACCATTGACTTTAAAGGGAGTTGAGGATGTCCAGCTCCTCTTGGAAGCACTTAACGCCATGCAGGCTCAAGCCCTCTAGGCCATATTATATTATGCTTTCACAATAGGATCTGTGCATGCATACATGAGGGCAGTAGAACTCAGCCCCCTTTTTACCCTTGATTAGCTGCATTGTAGCTGAAATCAATGACAATCTGTTTCTCTTGTGTACACTCCAGATGCTCCATGCACTAGACTAACACCACTTAGCACTGAATAGCTTCAGAAGCCTTTATAAACATTAACTAATTAATCCTCCCAGCAATCCTGTGGAGTAGCTATACATCATTTGTTTAAGAGATGGAGAAACTGAGGCACAGAGAAATTAAGTAACTTGCCTAAGGCTATTTTATGAGCTGGATTTGGAAATCAGGACTTCTTGGCTCAGTGCAGAGTACAGTGCACATCTAACGTACTTCCATATTTATCTAAGATTGTATTGTGAGATATTTTTAGTGATAAAAATAGCAGGGGGGGTGGTTGTTTTTAAACAAGCTAACGCAATAAATAGTAACCAATATAACCAACATAAAAAAGAGTTTAAGAGGCTGACCACTTCCTTCCTCTCTATTTATTTTCAGTGCTACCTGGAGTGTGTAACTGATGGATCTTCAGTGAATCAGATTAACCTATTAGAACCAAATTCTGCCCAATAGTCTTACACCACAGAAAGTAATGGGCTCACATGGGGGTTGCAAAAGTTTTACACCACTGAAACGAATGGTACTCCTGGGGGAATTCTGCACATGTGCAGAATTCATGTCCCTGCAGGTTTCTTTGCTTCCCTGCAGAAAAATGACTTTCTGACAGGGAAGCAGAGGGAAGCTGCGAGAGCAGTCACACATCACTCCCTAGCTGCACAGGGGTACATTGTTTCAGGCACCCAGAGCAGCCAGCAGAGAGGTAAATCACTGCAGGGCTGGGGACACCCCAGCCAGTGGGTCCTACCCTTAGCTGGGATCAACTGATAATCCCAGCTATGCTGGAGGCAGGAGGGGATGGGACTTCCTCTTCCCCTGCAAAGAATGGCTGGGGCTGTGTCAGACCCACTCCCAGAAACCTCTCCTGGCTGCAGGAAGCTCAGCATCCTCCCCTGCTTCCTGTCCCCATCTCTCCTCAGCTGCTGGGGGAGAAGTCACTGTAAGGGGAGCTGCTCCCCTATCCACCCAACCCCTGTGCATCCGGACCTCTCATACCCAGACACCACCACCAAGCTTCACCCTGTACACCCAGAACCCCCGTAGTCCTCTATACCAGAACCCCACCCCATTGAACCTCAATCCCTGCATCTGGAGCCCCCTGCACCGAGACCCCCTGCCTCAGGAACACCACCACGACACCTAGACCACCCCTACTGAGTTTCCTGCACTCAACCACCCCACCCTATAAACCCAACCCCCTGTACCATCTGAGCCCCCACTTCCAGACCTCCATGCCTCTGACCCCCAACTAGCTGCACCCAGACCCCCCCACCAAGCCCACACCCCCAGCACCCAGACCTCCCTTTTGAGATCCTTACACCCACACCCCTCCTCTGAGCCCCAACCACTTTCACCTGAAGCCCCTGCAGAGTTTCTTTGCCCCGTACTTGGAACTCCACCCCCCGACGAGCCTCTCTGCATCCAGATCCCCTCACACCTAGTGCCCTCCTACTGAGCAGCCTTCACCCAGATTGTCTCATACAGATTCCTCTCACCCCTCACCTGGATTTCACCCCCCAGTACTAAGCCCCTCCACACTTGGATCCTGCCTGGTTGAGCCTGCCCACCCACACCTGGTGCACAGGGGCAGGTTCCCAGAGTGTTTCTGGGATGGGTCCAGGCCTTGTTCTGTGTCAGCATCAGTACAGCCTCACCTCTGACTCCGTGTCTGGGGAGGCTGCAGGATGATCTTCCATCTTTGTGCAGCCAGTGGCCTGTGCTCCCCACTGCCATGCTGGAGCCTCCGCATTTATTTATTGACAAATAAAACATGCAGAGTTTTAAAATATGGTGTGCACAATTTTTTGGCACAGAATGCCCTCAGGAGTATTTGAATGGGGTTACAATGATCTGACACCACTGAAACCAGTGGGCCTGCATGGGATGTAAATCAGAACAGCATTTGCTCATTAGTTATTTAGCATATTTCCCCCAAAATGCTTTGTAAAGCCATACAGTATATGGGAGTTCTACTGGAGCATAACTCTCCTGGCTGTGAAAGTCAGCAATCAAAAAAAGCAATACAGAGGTTTTGGGTGGTATTGGGGAAAATTTTAGCCTGGGATTCTGGAGTGAACTCCTTACCATACTAACAGTGCCATGGGAACTTTGATATCCATGCAGAGTAGGCAGGATCTCCATTTTTAAGGTCTCAGCTAAAAGACCTGCATAGAAACCCCACAGAGCTCAGTGAGCCCCTGCTGGCACTCAGACATGGAGTTAGTATTTCAGATCTAATTCTCAGGCCACAAACACACCTACTGGGCAGAATTTTCTTTCATGTCCTTTTATAATGGAGAGTTCAGCAAGAATAGACCAGTTTTCTCAATATCACTGTGCAAGGTGTAGGTAGTGTGGCAAATTGCCAGTACTGTTATGCTGGGTCTCACACTTTCTCTTCTTTGGGGAAGGTTCAGGGCACCATTGCTTGCCTCTGAATCAGTATTTTAATTAGCCCACTAGTGTCCTTGAGAAGGGGAGTGGAGAGGGAGGGACCTCGGCCTATCCTCTTCTCCAGGTCCCAACCCAGGGGCCCTGAGGTTTGTGGTGAACCACTTTGACTAGCAGTTCCTTCCCCTGGGCTACTTCCCTTTCCTGCCCTTCAGCTTGTGAAGGGGCTTCTAGCCCTCCTTCTACATAAGCCAGTTGCCCCTGGGTTTTTTTGGATTTCTCAGCTCTCCACAGCACTCCTCCAAACTTTCCTTTTGGTCTCTCTCTCTTCAAAACGGTTCTCTGTTCCAGCTCCCACACTGTCTGGCTGAAGCAGGGAGTTTTTATCACATGACTGACTGCTGGTGCTCCAATTGGCTTCAGGTGCTCTAGTTAATCTATAGCAAACCTTCCTCCCCTTGCAGGGAATAAGGCTTCCTGCTAACACTTTCCTGCTGCCCTCTGGCCATGCTGTATCATAGTAGTTACAGGGAAAGGTTCTCATGGGACCCAGCCTTGTAGTCAAGGCTGCTGGGAGCTGGGTCTGAGAATGACTGGATGGTTGCCACTCCTTGCTTACTAATAGAGACAAAATGCATCCATGAAGGGAGACATGTTGCTCTCTTGGGGCCAGTACCAGTACTTCTCCTTGAAGTCAGTGGGCACTTGGGACTCTTGGGGTCTATCTGGAAAGATGCTGAGCATGTCCTGAGCAGTACTGAATGTCCTTCCACGCCTGTTGATTTTGCTGGGAAATGAGGGTGCTTAGTACTTACCTTGGATTATCAGGGTGGGTGGCAGCTGCCTCTGTCTGACTGCACCCCTCGCCTCTCCACACACACACTAAACACTTCCTGAGACTGTCAAGTATCAGAGGGGTAGCCGTGTTAGTCTGGATCTGTAAAAAGCAACAAAGAATCCTGTGGCATCTTATAGACTAACAAATGTACTGGAGCGTGAGCTTTTGTGGGTGAATACCCACTTTGTCAGATGCGTGTAATGGAAATTTCCAGAGGCAGGTATAAATATGGAGGCAAGAATCAGTATAGAGATAACGAGGTTAGTTCACCCACAAAAGCTTATCTCCAATGCATTTGTTAGTCTATAAGGTGCCACGGGACTCTTTATTCCTGAGACTGCATCAATATCAGCTTCAACAGGTGGTCAATGAAATGGGGTGCCATAAGGGAAACTGCTGTAGAAAGAGGAGCCAGGTCTTGTGGGTGAGAGGCTCTTGTGGACTGACAATAATGTAATCAAAACCACCTCGCCTGAGAAATCACAGCAATGATTTGCTTTAGGACTAGAAGACTCATGGAAATAGAGATGGGATTTTCTTTCATGTTTCTTTTTCTGTACCCTGCATGCCTGGTTATTTGTAGTATTTTGGCATTGCAAATAAGCAAGTGTACCAGTCTAGGTTCTGTGGTAGCTTGTGTTCTGTGTGCCAGAGCAGTGATCAATAATTACATTTCAGCAGTCCAGAGACATTCAGGTACATTGCAAGCTGTGGAAAGGGTACAAACACTACTAGAGGCCAGATATTCAGATATTTTGGGAACCTCAAAATGGAGCTAGATGCCGACTGGGACACTGACAAGTTCTGATGCAAGCTAGAGAGTTGTGCCTAACCTGCTTTGGTGCTTTTGAAAATTCCACAAGGTGTCTATCTGTACCTAAACACCTTTGAACATCTGGCCTTAGATGCCAGCCAGGGCACTCACCTGACTATGCCTCTATAAAACATAAACAGTTGACAAAAATCCTGTGCCCTCTATTACAGAACATTGCTTCCTACTGGAAATGTGCAGGGGTGCCCTACAAACAGGAACAATCAGTGTGTTTGATGTGGAAATAAGCCAAGGAGTTGTGGTAATCTAGTCTGAAACATGAACGAGATTTGCTCCAAGATAAAAACTGTTTGGCAAGAATAGTCATTTTAAAGTTCAAGTTATTTGATTAATCAATTACCATTGTCTGCATTTGATAAAATAAACCAACATACACACATACCTTTCTTCTCAGAGCTTTATCTGCAGTAGATCATCCCTTTCAGCCATTATTTATCAGCATGTCTCCAAAAAATTACGGTTCTTAAAATATGCCAAAAAAATCTTCCAGACTGCAATTTCCTTCACATTAACTCCATGTAAAGGCCATCTGGTAAGGTGCGCTGAGTACCTGCAACTTCCATCAAAGTCAGTGAGAATTATGGGTGCTTGTCACCTCTTAGGATTTGGCCATACATACCCCAACTCCAAAAAGCACTTATGGCCCCAGGGCATTCTGCAGGTATTCCACAGGCTCGTCTATCTGATAAGATGGTTAATGTAGAATATATAATGTATTCTGTGTCCGTCATGAAAACATATAAATTAAGGATTAAAAGGACCAGATTTTAAAATAATTTGGAGGAGCAAATGTGTGTGGCGATTGCTTGCCTTATTTCCCTGTGTAGTTATTGCGACTGTGAGTGGGAATCTGATAACAGCACATAAAAGTCACCATGATTATCCATTTGCCTGTGCAATTACTGGCTCTGCAAATTACGCATGTAATTGGGTGCCCTCTCTGCACCCAAGATGTTTGAGACTTGGGCCCTATAATTTCAGAAAATTGCTCGTCTGTGTGCACAGTGTTGTGGGATCATAAGAATGACCAACCAGTGGTCCATCTATTCCACTATTCTCACAGTGGCCCGTACCAGATGCTCAAAGGAATGAACAGAGCAGGGCAATTATCAAGTGATCAATCTCGTGTAGTGCACTCCCAGCTTCTGGCAGTCAGAGGTTTAGGCACACCCAGAACATGGAGTTGTGTCCCTGACCGTCTTGGTTAACAGCCATTGGTGGACCAATCCTTCATGAACTTATCCAATTCTTTTTTGAACCCACTTATATTTTTGGCCTTCACAATATCCCCTGACATTGAGTTCCACAAGTTGACTGTGCGTTATGTGAAGAACTTCCTTGTGTTTGTTTTAAACATGCTGCCTGTTAATTTCACTGGGTGACCTCTGATTCTTGTGTTACATGAAGGGGCAAATTACATTGACTTTCTCCAGGCCATTCATAATTTTATAGACCTCTATCATATTCCCCCCTTCTTCATGATAGCACATGCAAGCATAATTAAGCAACTGATCAGTTATCTATTTAACAGTTCTGCACTTGCTCATGCATTCATGGCAATTGTGCATATAAGGTAAGCCTAAAAGCTTAACAATGAAATCTTGCTGCAGCACTGACTGGAGAATCCTGCAAAGGGAATCCTGCCAACCAAGAACAGGATTCCAAAGAGCTACCTGCTAAGTAGTGTGCTTTACCTCTCCTCTGAGCTAGAGCGATGTGCATGGCCCACCATCTGCTGTCTAACGCTTGCTGCTGTGATGGCAACATATGTACTAGCAGGAGGAGGTTGGGGACAGGAGGCTAAATATGCCCCTTGTTGTGAAGACTCTGCTCCCTTGGGGGATATGATGTGTGAGTCAGAGTTTTAGCCAGAGATCTCTGCTAGCACTCTCCTGGGTACTATGAGAGATTCTGTCTGGCAGCTGAAATCCAAGGCAGAACTGCATGCATGGAGGCAAACCCTTGTTGCCAGTATCTAGTCTGCTAAGAGAGAAGGTACTATAGTTGGCTGTTCGGGTAACTCAATAAAAAAAAATCTATAGTGGGCAGAAGGCATCTTTTTTGCCTTTTGGGATTGTTTCCCGTGTGGTGAAGGCTGGGTTTCACACAGGGGCCCAGTTAGTGAAATCACAGGGGTAGAGTTCACTATCACTTTGGTGCATTCATTCGGCAGCAGTAGCACAAGACCAAATTCTGCTCTCTGTTAGTTTGGAGTAATTCCAGAGTTATTCCAGATTTACACTAGTGTGACTGAGGTCAATATTTGTCCCTGTAGTGATTCAGTTCAGAACTACCACGTCACACACTTTTCAGCTACTCTAATTAATTTCTCTTAAGATAACAAAAATAGTGGATAACTAAGGCAGGAAATTATATATGCTGACCAGTGTTACAGTGTATTGGCTGATAGCTCTGGAAATCAAAATCCTCACTTTATGCACAGAGCAGGAAGTCACAGAGCAATCTGATTTCACATTGCCTTAGTATTATGCCTCCTGTCATGAGCTGGAGGAACGACCTGTAGGGTATGAATAGAAGTTCAGTACATGTGACCTATTTAGTCTGGCTCACAACATTGCGGATGAGTGCAAATCATTATGATGGGGCTTTCTTGTGCTGTGAATACCTCTCCACTGGGAACTAAACCGGGACCTACAAAACTCAGTTCACATGGGCTGCTACACAGCCATTAGATGCTAATAACTTTCAGTCTCTACCTGTGCTGGATTTTGAGTTGGTCACCTAGAAGTGAAACCCTTTATAGTCCATTACGAATACCCTGAGCATTCCCACTGCTCATGATCTTTGTTGTTTGCTCTTCAATGCACAGATTAGTGTCTGTTTCTTTTGAAGATGAGGATGAAATTTCAGCTTTCTCAGAATGTTTTCAGTAACCAGTTAGAATTAAACTGAAATGAAGCAGCAACAAAGCAAATTCTGAGCTTCGAGGCCTTCAGATAAAAGAGACAATTCTGTGTTTCCAGAGAGTTTCTTGATTTTAAATAATTTCTTGTCCTGTACTTTTGACCAGCAACAAATTCTCTCCTGAATTCTTTCTCCAACCAGTTAATGAAATGGGTCTATTTTCGTCTTCCCCCATTCTGCCTGGGGACAGCGTCACCATGGTTACCTAGATACCTGTTTTGTGGACTACGCGCTGTACCAGTTTAGCTATTGAAAGTCTTGTTTTGTTGTCTATAAGTAGAATTCAGTCAATACCACAATGTCATTAAACTACTGGCTGCCTAAGTATTGTTTACACCATAAGATCAAAACAGCAATTTATTCTTATCAAGAGCTATGGAAACTGAAATGCATTTGGGCTATCACTGGCCATTGATTAACTACTGTACACAGTGGCATTGTGATCCGAAATATAGCTTCCAGAAGGGAGGTACCAATGTACTACATTTTATGGATAGTGCCAGTGGGAATATGTACTATATTAAGGATCTGCATGGGCAGCTGGTAATCTTCTCCATTCACTACTCCTCACTGTGCTTTGTGCTCCACAATGTAAACCTGATGTGCTATGCAATATGACTTTTACAGAAAAGCTCAGTGTAAGAATTTGGCATAACATTTATAGGGATCAAACATTTTCCATGTTGTTAAATCAAATCAAGGATGAGAGGAAACAAAAAAACCCTGAATTTCATTAAAGCGTATAGTACTTCTTTTTTTTGTAAAGCATTTTTGTTCTCTTCTCATAATGACTCAAACTACATAAAATAACACACTGTAATTACATGGTGCCTTTCAGCCCAAAATTTCTTAAAGTGTCATGAATACTGACACTTTGCATTTACTTTCCAACTCACATCTGAGAATCTCAAAACATTTTACAAAGGTGGGTAAGTACCCAATTATTATTTATCTTATTTTAAAGATGAGGTCTTTGAGGCACAGAGAGATCAGATGATTTGCCCAAAGTCAGACAGCCAAGTCAGTAGAGGAGTCAGGAACACAATCTGTGTTGCTTGACTCCCAGTTTTTATCAAGCTTTACATCTCCCCTGTAAAGTAGGTAAGATTTTTATCCCCATTTTACAGATGGGCAAAATGAATCATAGGGAAGTTAAAGTCACACTGCAAATCAGAGGTAAAGTGAGAAATAGAACACAGGAGTCCTGACTCTCAATCCCCTGCTCTATTCACTAGCTCATACTTCAGACAGCTTCCTTAGAAACCTGTGCTGTTCTCCCAGGCATCTATATGAAGTATTTAGAAGTTCCTTAACCACCAGTTCCAGTGCCGACATATACATTAAAAATGATATTACACACACGAAACCCAAATGGTATTTCTAGCAAAATAAAGACCTACCTTCTCATCTTCCCAATCAAACGGCTGTCTTCTTGCCAGCTTTTGAATATCAAAAGTACTACATAGAGTTCAGAGGTTCTGCATTGTTTGAGAAGCACTTTGAAGAATTTCTAGGCTGGTTATTATAATTTGCTTTTTTTCCTCAGGCCTCTTATTAAATATAATTCTAACAACTGCTGAAGGGAAAATTAGGTCCCAAGTGTTCTGGCATCTTCTTAATACAGAAGGTCAACTACATTCCAGTGAGCCAGAAAGCGGCACGATCAAACATACGCCTTTCCATTTTCCTCATTCATTTCTTGGGGGGGGAGCATGTATGGAGGGAAGGGTTGTATGTCTCCATTTCCCATTCTTAGTGGCTGTGGTGGCATCCACATTCCTCTCTCCATGAAGCCAGCAAATTCTTCCTACAAGTGTTGCGGCATCTTAATTGTTAAAGTTAAAATCATAATTATTGCAACTATGGAAAAAACATACTTTCTCTCAGCCTTTATTTATAGAAATCCTGTGCCTTTCAGCTGTGTGAGAAATTCTAAAAGGCTGAGGAGGAAACAATAAAGTTGTGCATTATGGGCCTGGGTTTACTTTAACAATTGTGCAGTTAAAATAAATCTATGTTTCTTCAATTTAGATACATTTCTTATTTCTTAGACTTTGGGTTTCAGGCACGCAGACTTTGGCATCAAAGGGGTTTCTTCCATTTACAATGTTTTCCTCTTTGCCCCATCAAAGCCATGGGAGTCAGATTCGGACTTCCTTTGGAATCTGTTAGTGTCACTTAACAGACCATTGCACAGAAAGAGGAACTGCCTCTCTACTGGTCTGGAGGGCTGTCTACACTGCATTAGATGATGGGATTGCAGCGCAGGCAGACATACTCACCTACCTGTAATCTAGCTAGCGCGGCAGCATGGGCTGCTGTAAAAGCCTGCTCTGGACTACGGGTATGTACTCGTATTCTCAGCCCACAGTGGGGTCTGTGCTGCCACATCTTTACTACTAATTTTATCTAGGCTAACTAGATTAAAGCTATCATGGGTATGGCTACCCAAGCTGCAAACATATTGATTGCAGGGTAGACATACCCTGAGTTTCAACTGCCAGACAGTAGGTTGTATGTATTCCTATTCATATGGATGTATTGGAAGAATATAATTATCTTTATGATGATATTTAGCTGTTCCTCTTCAAAGCCCTGTGTAAACATTAAATCTTCATGATAGCGCTGAGAGGTGGTAAGTATTATCACCTCCCTTTTACAGGTAGGAAGTTGAGACACAGAAAGATGAAAAGATGTCTCAAAGGTCACACTGGGGTGAATGGGCAACAAAATGGCAGATGAAGTTCAATGCTGATAAATACACTGTAATGCACACTGGAAAATATAATACCAACTGTACATACTAGATTATGGGATCTAAATTAGCTGTGACCACTTCAGAAAGACATTTTGGTATCATCATGGCTAGTTCTCTGAAAACATCCGCTCAATGTGCAGCAGCAGTCAAAAGCTAACAGAGTGTTGGGAACCATTTCAAAAGGAAAAATTAACGAGAAAATATCATAATGACACTATATGGTACGTCCACTCCTGGAATAGTGTGTGAAGTTCTGATCACCCCATCTTAAAAAAGATATATTAGAATTGGAAAATGTGCAGAAAAGGGCAACAAAAATTGTTTAGGGTATGGAAAAGAGACGATTAAAAGGGAATATGATAGAGGTCTATAAAATCATACATGGGGTGGAGAAGTGAATAAGGAAGTGTTATTTACCCCTCACATAACACTGTCGGAGCCCAACGGCCTCTGGCCTAAGATGGTGGCCTGCAGGGCCTTAAGATGGCGTCTGTATGGCCAGTTGTAGGTCATCCAAAGGTCACACTAGCACTGTGTGTTACCTTGAGGGCCGTGTGCAGATTCCCGCTCTTTTTTGCCTGGTCACCCTAAGGTTAGGCTAGGCCGTGTGCAGTCTCTCTGCTCTTCTGCCCAGCAACCAGAAGTCAGGTTAGTGCCGTGGCATACCACTAAGTGCTTGTGCAAAGGGCCAGTCTGACCATGGTAATACAGTTCACAAGGTCAATTAGGTTGTGTTGCAACCTAGGCTAGTGTGCTGTGTGAGCTTCTAGCAGCTTCTTGTTGCCATTTCTGAAATCTGCCCGTAGGGGCAACAGCTCAGACCTGGAGGGTGGGGGAGCTGAGGACCAATCAAATTGTGCCATGTGTGTTTCAGTCCCTGGAATAAAACTATGCCTCAAGCAGGGTCTGTTGGAGTGTCCGTTGACTGACTGAAGACCCGATCAACCTTCAGCTGGGGCTCCCAGGTTATAGCCAGCTCGGACGTGTGTTTTAGTCAGTTCTTGGGACTTGCTGCCCATGCACTTATTTTATTTCTTGGGTTCTGCCATGTGATTATTATTTCTTGGGTTCTACCCATGGCTTTTATGATTTACGGTATTTTTCTACGGATTGTTACGGATTGCCTATTTATTTCCCCGGATCCGATATGCGTCTGGTGTCTGCTCTGCTGGTCAGCTGCATCTGGAATATGGTACTTGTGTGCTAACTGTTTGTGCTAACTGTCTGTGCTTTGCCTAACTTCTCCCTTGTCTTTTCCCTTATTTGGTATACCACCATATGTACTGCTGTCTGTGTACACTGCCTGTCAGAAAGCTCTGTGTATCTTGTCTGCAATAGAGCTCTGTGTATGCTGTCTGTGATAAAAGTTCTGTGTGTCTTGTCTGTCATAAAGTTCTATGTATATGGTACCAAATCTGATTTATTGAAAGATTGCTATTAAGTTCAATTTAATGTCTGTAATAATATTGTTTGGTGTATTTGTTTGTTTGTAAAAGATTGATTTTTTTGGTGTTAATAGATGTAAATAGTTTATCCTAGGATTGTATACAGTTTTCTCATATTCATAGTGCTGTTAGTTGGCTATGAAGTATTCAGTTGTGTGTTTCTGCATGTAAATAGCTTTGTTTCTGTTAGTTGGTAAAAGTACTCTTCCCCAGCCCCAGTTGTGCTCTTATCCCAGTCAATAAAGATCACCTATTGTTTAAGTTTACCAGTTTGTCTGGTCTCGCGGTCCTTTCCTCGCTGGATCAAAAAGAACTTAACCGAACCCAACCTTTTTCGGGTCCAGACAAACACAAGAACCAAGGGGTCACCCAATAAAATTAATAGGCAGCTGCAGCTCCAGGACTGGCAGGCTGCGTCCATGCTGCCTGGTCTGGCCCGCCGGAAGAGGTTGCAGCTGTGCTGCCTGGTCTGGCTCTCCGGTGCAGGCTGTGGCCATGCTGCCTGGCCTGGCCTGCTGGAGAAGGCTGTGGCCACACCATCCAGCCTGCCGGAGCAGCTCCAGCTAGGCCAGAGACATCCTCCCCTGGCCCGCCCCAGCTAAGGTGGGAAGGGATAGGATGGGGAGAGTGGAGGGGTCCCAGGCTAGGGGTGAGGTCATGTGGGGGTGGTCACAGGGGTTACTCCCCTGACCTCCAGCTTCTCTCCCCACCACCCTAAAATTTCCCCGTCAGTTGCTGTCCTGGCCCATAAGGGTAAGCCGCTGGCACGCTGGGACACTTTGTTTACTTAGGTTTACCTCTGTGCCTGTGAACGCTTGAGGTAAACAAATCGTCTCAGCCCACCAGTGGCTTATCCTGATGGCCTGGGAGCCAAAGTTTGCTGACCCCTGAATTATAGGGTCGGCTTATGAATGGGTCATAAAAAAATTTCCATTTTTACTTATCCATCTTGAGGGGGGTTGGCTTATAAACAAACCGGCTTATGATCGAGTATATACGGTAGGTAAGTTCATGGAGCATAGATCCATCAATGTCTACTAGCCAAGATGATTGGGGATGCAATTTGATGCTATGGGTGTCCTAAGCTTCTAATTGCCAGAAGCTGGGAGAGTACAACGGGATGGCTATTGCTGGAAGACAGAAGATGGGGCTAGATGGACCATTGCTATGACCCAGTGTGGACATTCTTAGTGGGTTAAAATTTAAAAGTTTCCTGCTCTCAGTCCTGTTCTGAGGCCTCTAGACTTCACATCTCTGTTTTTAAAGGGTTATGTTATAGTGGTGACACTTCCCTTGGTTTCCTGGAATTTAAATCTTTATGGAGTTATGTTCTTCTTCCTTTAATATCTGCTAAGATTTATATATTTGTGAAGTTAAAATCTATTTTCAGAGAAACAGGTGCTTTTAGTCAGGTCTTGGATGGCTTAAAATAGTTTTTTTTAAATACTTTGTTTTATTGCATTTTTTTGGAGATGGGGACCAAAGCAAAACTCTGAATCCCAATACCCGTGACTCTTGGAGAAGTGTGATTCATAATTCAAACTCTGTTTGAGGCCAACTCTGATATTTATTTAGTGCTTGTAAGTCAGTGCATGTGATCTGATATTGACTACAGGCTGCAAATAACTTGTTTTACAGCATTTGTTTTTAAATATCTAAGAGGACTATTGTAGGAACCTCTTCAATGGAAGCAGAAGGTACTCAATACCTTGCTGAAGGCACTCAGCACCAGGCTGGTTTGGGACCCAAGACTGTACACATCTCAGGGCATGACCTTGTTTTCCTTTATGTATTGTGCAATGCCAAGCCTAGTAACAGTGCTCAACAACTAATACATTAATCATGAGAATCAGAGTATTTGAGAATTTTTTTTATCTGATAGCAGGAACAGAATATGTTCCTTATCCTCCACTCCTTCTTCACTCCTTCACTTCATTAAGCATATAACTTGAGTATGGGGCCTGACAGAAATGCAGAATCAGGCCTCAGATGTGTCAGTGTAAATGTTCCAACTAGTCTGTATTTAAAAAAAAAAATGTGAGCACAAGCTTCAATTTCCGTGCAGATGGGAGGGAGATGGGAGTTAGGAATCAAACTTTTCTGAACACATTCTGGATCAGAGTGCCACCCTGCATGGAGAACAGTAAAGTATTCATCACCTTACAGGGCTGGTCCATCTCCTAGACAGACAGCAAAGTTCAGACACAAAACACACCTAGGATAAAAGTTGCAAAAGTGCTTAAATGGCTTAGGATCCCAAAGCTCATTTTCAAAATGGATTTAGGCACCTGTCTGCATCTTTGCACACCTTTAAAAATTAGGCCCATTGGCACTTAACAGCCTACGTCTCTTTGAAATTCAGTGGGAGCCAGGCTCCTAAGTGTCTATGGCATTTTTGCCACATTTGAAAATAGGACTGATGCTTCTAAGTTACATAGGCGCTCTTGAAAATGTTCCCCTGGTGAGCAGAAGAAGGTACACTCTGAAAATAGTGCAGCTTTTCCCTTTTTCTGGCAAATGATCACTGAGAGCCTTCACGGAAGGATTGTGTTATAAATAGCGCTGGTCAGAAAATGTCAACGAAAACAACATTTTAATGAAAAGCAGAAGCTCGTTTATTTTAAAATTTCCACATTTTCTTCTTCCCCTATTTTCCAACCAGCCTTCATTTTCAGAAAGGAATTGAATAAAGAGCAGGTGGGCACCCTGTGCATGTGGGTCAGTCCTGCTGTAATGATCTCCACCTGACGAGAAGCCTGGCAGAAGGCACGAAGTCAGGCATGGTAGAAGACTTGGCAAGAGTCTTGAGCAGAGCAAAAGGAGTGAGAGGCAGAGAGTGGAAAGGAATGAAGGCAGGTGTGGAGCAGAACCCTGTAAGGGAGGGGTAGAAGTTCAAATCTGACCTGGGGAGTGTTAGCCAGTGAAGGGATTTAGATATAAGGGGATGTGACATGGCCTGACAGGTGTGAAGAGATGTTTTTCATAGGCGGACTGGAAAAGAGTGAGACAAGCTACATGGATGCCACAGATATATATTTTTCTTAGTGATAGTTTTAGTAGCTTTGCCATTTCCCTTTGTCAGTGCTTTCTTTTCCTTACTGTGGCATGCGCGTGCGCACACACACACACGGGGTAGCTTTAATCTGGTTTCTTAGTAACTCGCCTGAAGTGGAAATTTTTGAACAAAACGAAGTGCCCATTAATGGCTTCAAAAGCAGATTTGATAAGAAGGTTTTCCTTTTATGTTCACCCAAATTCAGCCTTTGGATTCTACGTTTCTCAACTGAAAAGAAAGAATGAGAAAAATTCAGAAGCAGATGGCCACAATAATAATGCACTAACCCCTGATTAAAAAATATCAAGGTGTGCTTTTGACCTGCTGCCTCCTATTAAAAAGATTTTGATTCCATTGAAACAGACTAATTGACTTGACTATTTAACTTAATAGCAGCTTAGGCTTCCATCCAGGGTCCAACATGTTAATCAGTGGAATAATTGGAAGAGAAAACAATTAATCCAATTGATAAAAAAGAGGATCATTCATATTCAGCATTCATTAGTGAATCTCATTCTTTGAAATACAGAAATGCTTCTAGTCAGAGAGAGCTAAAAGCAAGAGGCACACAAGGTTTTGTTGCTTGGTGGAATGTTACTTGGTATAAAAATAACAATAGACAGTTTCATTCCTGGTAATGTTTCTTGTTTATAATATCATCACTGGCCTAGAAGCACTGAATGGTAATCAGCCTTGCCCATTATTCCATTCAACTACACAAGTGACTTCTGAAACCTGCCCATCAGGGTCACGTAGACTCCAGAGAGATTTGCTGTAATGGGTGTGTTTTCCCAGAATGCTTTGTGCAGGTCAGGCTATGGGAAGGAGTAGTAAGGGAGGCTGTGGGGAAGAGGAATAGTTTTTTTTAAATATATTTTTATAAGAGATATACACAGAAATAAAGCAAAACACCTAGATGTGAACAACCCCCAGACTCTACGGGCTCTGGATGCAGATCTGAACTAGGCAGCTATTTTACAACCCCGCAGCCCGAGTCCTGGGAGCAAGGCTGGCTCTAGGCCGATTCCCTGGAATCAGGTCCCGCACCTTAGGTGCCTTTTTAATTTTTAATTTTTTTTTACGTACCCGGTGGCGGTCCATGTTTTCAGCGGCACTTCAGCGGCGAGGGAATCCTTCACTCACTCCGGGTCTTTGGCAACATTCTGGTGGGGGGGGTCCGGAGCGAGTGAAGGACCCCCTGCCGCCGAAGTGCCGCTGAAGACCCAGACTGCCGCTGGGTATTCGAATCAGGCCCTGCAGTTCCTAAAGCCGGCCTTGGCTGGGAGCCAGCCACAGGTGTTTAATTGCTGTGTAGACATACCCTAATGGGCTATAGTGGGCTGAATCAAATTTGCTGTTGAACACCCTCGAATCTTAGAGAAGTCCAAACTCCCATCTCCTATTTGTATATATTTACAGAAAGCAGGCTATAGATTTGATCACACACACACACACACACACACACACACACACACACACACACACACACACACACACACACACACACACACACACACACACACACACGAGTCTAATGAATTGCCCATAGAGGTGTCAGTTTATAGTCCTTTATGGGTTAGTCTGAAAATCAAATCTATACCTTTGCCCTTTAATGCTGACTCTGCAATTTTGCAAGGGCAGTTGTCCTTGAGAATGAAGACATTGCAGGGTCAGCGCACAACATCAGTCTCCATGTTGCCTGAATGTAGGAGCCATAAACCTCACACAACATCAAATTTTATGTGTATGAAATGAAGTAAGAATGTTTTTGATAGACTGTCATGGCTGTATTTTTATAGCACTAATATTCCAGGATAGGAGCAAAACATTCCTTTTTTCCCCCTTCTAATTTTGACCTCTCAAGCGTGGAAGGGTGGGAATAAAGCATTGCAACCCCCTTACCTTATTCTACTAGGAATCATTACATATTATGGTACACAAATAGATCTAGAGTAGGCCTTTATTTAGCTGACTTATGATTGAGTCCCTTTTTCTTATCAGGAATGGTAAGGGTGACTAGAAAGTCCAAGAGGGAGGAAGTGTGGCTAGTGGTTGGATCAAGGTGATCAAGATTCATAGGTGCCTATGTTCTGAGTCTGTGTGTTCTTGGGTAAGTTTCTTAACCCCTCTCTCTATATCCATCTGTAATAACAGTGATGTGCCTTACAGGCGAGTCCCTGGAGGTCCAGAAGTCACCGGAGCTGCTTAAGAAGTTGATGTCAGATTTAATATTTGTAAATTATTTTAAGACTTTAAAACCCTTAGATTAAAGGCCCTATGAAAGTGCAATTTTTTTATTTGCATGCACAGTTGTTCCCTTGAATTGAGTAATCATGGTAACTGTGCATACCAGTTAGACATGCAGTTGTACACACATTTTGCATGCACAGTACTGTTCTACAGTTATTTGAAAAACAGCTCAAATACTGCTGGTTCAGAAACATACTCATGGAATAATTACTCTAAATACAAGTGTGTTTCCTCTTTTCAAATGTTCAGTAATCAGTCAAAACATGACAAGAAAAAAAAAACAATTTTGTTTATCAAATTGGTTTAAACTAACTGGATTCCCATAAGGACAAGGGGAATTGGATTTAATGTGATTTTACATAATATCTGCTACACTGGTGTCGTTTTGTTGTAGTGGTGACATTTTAGAAATAAAATATTCTGCTTTGGACATAAAAGATAAAAAGAAAGATAAAATGTTAACGATCATATCACTATATTTAAATCTGGCCTCCTGAAGCTTGAGAGTCGCACTTTCCCCCACGTTCTTCTTGCAATATATACAGTACAGGAGAAGGCATTGAGAGTGATAGATATGAGCATGTGCAGCCCATGTGGTAAAATGGGTTGTTGTTTGATTCATGATTTAGTTGGGGCTATTAGACTTTCTTCCCTAAGGCATTTTATAATTTGTTTAACAGAACGCAGCCATTTGTCTTGTTTGCTGCCTGCTTAACAGATGGATTTGTGATTTTGGTAATTACTATATGAACGTTAATAAGACGTGATATCTTTTATTAATTAATACTTTTCAAGGTTTGTTTTTCCAAATGACATGAACTAGATTATATCTAAATATTAGTGACATACAAATATTGGATTTATAGAATTTGCATTTTGAGAACTCATGTAAACTTTTGGCCTCCTAGAAGTAGCTTCTTTGTCCTCAGACTCTCTCTAGAAATTATAGTCCAAAACTGTAATGATAGGAATTTTTTTTAGATTTTGTACTGTAAACAAGGGCTAAAATTTGGTCTGTTCAGTTTAATAACATATAAAGGTGAGTCAATGCCATAAGAACCTTATTTTGCACATTTCTCTTCTGTAAGTAATGAGCTTTAGCCATCCTTGTAGCCCTTTGGCATTCACTTTCTGGGTGAAATTCCCCCCTGTGCAAAGATCCAGCACAAGGCCTGTGCACCACTTACATCCCACTTAAGCCCTCATAAGATATTTATATTGCATCTTTCAGTCTGGAGGATTCCCAAAATACTTTACAAGCTTAAATGGATAAGAAAGCTGTATACTATACATAGGAATCACTTCATCAGCTGTTGAAATAAGGCCAATAGTGGGAATCAGTGCAGTTAAGGATGAGAATTTACAGTAGCATTTCCAGTTCAATCTGTAAAGGCAGGAGTTCTGCCATGATAGCATACTGGGAAAATGATGTGGAGTTTCTGAAGCTTGGAATGCCACCACATAAGAAATACTGTGGGTCTCGTTCTCCACCCCACTGAAGAACTGGGACTTAACTTAGTTCATAGACCTTCTGCTGGCCCTCTGTATGGTGGTGAATTTTACTCTTTCTGAACTTTTGAAAAGCAAGCCTCCCAGGTACCAGACTTATAGACTCATAGACTCATAGACTCGTAGGTCAGAAGGGACCAATATGATCATCTAGTCTGACCTCCTGCACAAGGCAGGCCACAGAACCCTACCCATCCACTTTTATAACAACCCCTAACACATGACTGAGTTATTGAAGTCCTCAAAATTGTGGTTTGAAGACCTCAAGCTGCAGAGAATCCACCAGCAAGTGACCCATGCCCCACGCTGCAGAGGAAGGCGAAAAACCTCCAGGGCCCCTGCCAATCCGCCCTGGAGGAAAATTCCTTATTCCTTCCGCGACCCCAAATATGGCGATCAGCTAAACCCTGAGCATGTGGGCAAGACTCACCAGCCAGCACCCAGGAAAGAATTCTCTGCAGTAACTCAGATCCCATCCCATCCAACATCCCCTCACAGACCATTGAGCAGACTTATCTGCTGATAATCCAAGATCAGTTGCCCAAATTAAACTATCGCCATCATATCATCCCTCCAATAGTACTATCAAGCTTAGTCTTAAGCCAGATAAGTCTTTTGGCCCCACTACTTTCCCTCGGAAGGCTGTTCCAGAACTTCACTCCCTAATGGTTTAGAAAGCTTAGTCTAATTTTCAAGTCTAAACTTGCCTAATATCCAGTTTGTACCATTGTGTCCTTGTGCCTACATTAAGTACTAAGACTTAAATAATTCCTCTCCCTCCCCTAACGTTAATGCCCCCTGATATATTTATATAGAGCAAGCTTATCCCTCCGCAGCCTTCTTTTGGCCAGGCTAAACAAAGCCAAGCTCTTTGAGTCTCCTTTCATAAAGCAGGTTTTTCATTCCTCGGATATCCTACGTAGCCCATCTCTGAACCTGTTCCAGTTTGAATTCATCCTTCTTAACATGGGACACCAGAACTGCACACAATATTTCCAGGTGGGGTCTCACCAGCACCTTATATAATGTACTAACACCCTCCTTCTCCTTGCTGGAAATACCTCGCCTGATGCACCCTAAAACCGCATTTGCTTTTTTAACGGCCATATCGCATTGGCGGCTCACAGAGCCCACAGACATAAACTACAAAGTATATGCAGGAGTGTGGGTAGAAAGCACTTGTCTCATTTGGCCAGGTGAATATTCCACTGGAAGCGATTGCAAGCTCATCCAGTCAGGGAACAGAAGCAAATACCATACTTGCTTTGTCAGAGCTGTGCAATACAAGCCAAAAATTGAATTTTGAGTTTCAGGTGTTCACAAAGACCTCTTTGTGATCAAGCCATAGAAAGAAAATAATATGAAAGTGAATTCAACAAATAAATCTGACAAAGTAGCCATCAGCTCACTGACGTTTCATGAAAACAAGAGGCTAAATTTGCTGAATATATTATTTATTGTGAACTATTTACTTAGCTCAAACCATAGTGTACTCTTGATCACACTATTTTTTTAATTAAAAAAAGTGAGACAGTTAAAGCAGATTATGCTTCTGTAGGTTTATTAAAGCCAAGAGTAATGGAAATACAAATCCAGATTCTGCACTCCATTAAACTAGATTTACATGACTAGTGCACCAGTGTAGCTACATCAGTGTAAAACTTGGATACTGGGGGGAAAATCACATAAATGTTTAGCACCAACATTTGTTCATTTGAAAATCTGCACTGGAAAATACACTGTTCATGATTCACTGTAAGCCATTCTCCTGTTCTAAGTGTTCCAGTCATGGAGCAGAAACGATATCACATGACTTTGGGACCTCCCAGCCAACATGCATAATAAATGATAAATCGCTGAAGCAAAACACTTCCTCAGTACTGAAAACCATTCACCTAAACTATTCAGCTAATACTTGCAAGCAGTGGACAGTTTTGAAGAAAATCAAAATCTCTTCATTAACAATTTGCTAACCAAGACAGGATTTCAACCTATAATGAATATTCCTTTTTTATGAAATAGTTCACCCAGCCCCAAAACTTAACATCCACTTTCCTTAGTGACTGAAAGCTTAGAAAACCAAACACAAAAACAGCCTGAAAAATTCTTTACGATAGAACTTAACTGTAAATGTTGGTGACAATATGTAAATGTTGGTGTAATGTGAATTTCACCTATAATCATATATATATATA
Organism: Chelonoidis abingdonii; assembly: GCF_003597395.2. Classification (NCBI taxonomy): domain Eukaryota; kingdom Metazoa; phylum Chordata; order Testudines; family Testudinidae; genus Chelonoidis; species Chelonoidis abingdonii. The sequence continues at coordinate 92,924,668 of NC_133775.1, forward strand.
GTAGAACCTCAGAGGTACGAACCCCAGAGTTATGATTTGACCAGTCAACCACAAACCTCATTTGGAATGGGAAGTACACAATCAGGCAGCAGCAGAGACAAAAAAAAAAAAAGCCAATATAATACAGTACTGTGTTGAACATAAACTACTTAAAAAAAAGAACATGAGTACTTGTGGCACCTTAGAGACTAATACATTTATTTGAGCATAAGCTTTCATGGGCTAAAACTCACTTCATTGGATGCATGTAGTTGAAAATACAGTAGGAAGATATATATATAGACAGAGAACATGAAACAATGGGTGTTACCATACACACTATAATGAGAGTGATCAGTTAAGGTGAGCTATTACCAGCAGGAGAGAAAAAGATCACCTATTTTTTCATGTTCTCTGTGTGTGTGTATATATATCTTCCTACTGTATTTTCCACTGCATTCATCCGATGAAGTGGGTTTTAGCCCAAGAAAGCTTATGCTCAAATAAATTTGTTAGTCTCTAAGGTGCCACAAGTACTCCTCTTCTTTTTGCAGACTGACATGACTGCTACTCTGAAACCTTAAAAAAAAGAAAAAGTTTAAACTAAGGAAACTATTTCTGGACTTGCTTCATTTAAATTAAGATGGTTAAAAGCAACATTTTTCTTCTGCATAGTAAAGTTTCAAAGCTGTATTAAGTCAATATTCAATAGTAAACTTTTCAATGTTTTGTTCAGAGTTACGAATGCCCTTTCCTGAAGTGTTTATAATGCTGAGGTTTTACTGTAGTATAGGAAACAGAAGCCTAAGGCTACTTTCCTTTCAAGTACATTCCTTTTCTTGTTTCTTTCTTGGTCCACCTTGTTTGGCAGAGAATTCACTCACGTTTTAAACAATATGGTCATAATTCTTTGTGACAGTTCAGTCATTCTCATAATACTGAGAAACACTGTAGCCTTTCTGTAGCAAAGAGGCAGGCAGAACTATGATTAGTTGTTGTGATTTTTCCATACAAAAATAGCTTAATGAATAACACTTGCATTAAGATAAGCAAATGAAAGGTACATGAGGCTATGCTGACTATCCAATGTTTGACTGTCAATGTCTGTCTTTAAATTATTGCAATGCTAAACCACTTTGTATCTCTCTAGCAAAACAGCTGTGGAAAACCCTTGCTAGCAGCAAGCAGAACTGTAGTGAACATTTATTATTTAGTAATGCATCACTGAAAATGTACAAGGTCCTTTGAGTTTTGAAATAATTAAATAGCTAATAACTGCTTTTAAAAATGCAAGGGACTCCCAAGGTGATCATGCTTTCAGTAGTGTCCAACAGTTCAACAGTGTCTGATAATGCAACAGATCTTGTCTTATCCTAGAACTATCTTACAATGAAAATGTATGCAACTCTAAACAAAATAATTTGTGGGTTTGTATGTGCTGCTGAAACTTCCCCATTTCTAAATGATCAAAATAGACATCTTACATTTGTTATGTCTGAGGTGACAATAGCATGTGTTTGATAATAGTGTATCAGAAAAATATGTTTAAAACTAATCAAACTTTGGTGATCTCACACCAGATCTATGCCAATATAATTTCATTTATGTTCATTGATTTACTCTGGTTAACATTGTAAGTACAGGATCAGGACCTTTATCTCTATTATAAAATTTCACAGAGGACTGTGCTCCATCTTAACTTTGATGGAGAGCAAGTGAAACTTTTGCCTAGTATTGTGTGACTCTTCTGCCAGTTGGTTAACAGCAGCAAAAGGGATGGGTTTAATATGCCTAGGATCTCTCCTGACAAATAACACGGAGTACTCCTTTCAATGGTTCTTCTATCATTGCTACTGTATTCTAAGTGAGTACCTATGACAAGCCATTTTTGCTCCGTCTTTGCAAGTACCACCAATGATTTGCTGTCATACATTAAAGTTCCCATTGGTATTTCAGGTGGTTGTTTTTTGTGTTCTCTATTTTCTTACAGGCAAACACTGAATGAGTCCTCAGGGTGTTCCAATATTGCTCCCCTGCTCATTGTTTGTAGTAGTTAGAGAGAACTGGACTTTGTCCCTATCAGCACAGACACATCAGGAACAGCTGCATTACTCACTAAACAGTGCCTTAGATTCCCCAGTTTTCTGAATCACTCTTATTTCAGTGAGTGGATCCAGTGTAAATGTTGGGACATTAGCTACAGGATGAGTTTTCCCCCTGTGTGGTTAGGAAGGTTCATGACTTAAAATCATATAAACTGAATGAAAAAAAATGGGAAAAAAATAGACTAAGAAAAAAGTTCCAATGATTTATAACAATACATACTTTATTGTATATATTAATGGAGTATGTTAGTCAGTAACTTATGTTACTCAGTAACTGTGCTGCTTTCATAGTATATAGTAAATCATATTTTCTATATAGGTCCATTTCACAGGATGAGTGTCAGGCCCAATGCACTTTAGACAATTCATATGAGCCACCTCTCATTGGTTGTATTCATTTAAAGGCACACCACTCCAAATCTTATTTGTCTGAAAATGTTGTACTAGTTGTTGTTAACAAGTAATGCTTAAGATTATCATCACTGAATACAGTTGGAGAAAGGGTTTTGTTGTTGTTGTTGACTTATTTTTACTTGGTGCAGTTGACAGCACTCTATCAGACACTGGACATCTTAGTCAATTGTTAAAAAAATCAAGTGGACAGAATCCTTTTAACTGAGTTAGGTGTAGCATATGGCACTAGTGACCTATCCCCAATTGTCCTTATCCTGGAAGCTATTTTTGAGATCCCATCCTTCCAATGGTTGGGAAACCTTTTTAAAACTAATCCTAATGCAGGTCAAGATTGCTGCCCAACCCATTATGCAGTATCATTTTCTTAAGGGAATTAATCCTACTCTTTGTGGTTTCAATTTCCTAAAGATGGCAAAGCGGTATCAGAGTATTCTCCTCACTCCTCCTTCCAGGTGAGACTAATAATTTAAATATAATAATCCTAGAGCAAATGTTTGCAATGTGGTAAAATCTGCTATGCTCATATTGTAAAATGAGGGTAGTTTTGCTTTAATTTATAGCAGGATTTCATTACTTTTTGATGGAGTTGTGCCTGTAGTCAGATTAAATGAGGAAAATGGAGTAGTTAAGGACCCAAACGGTTTAGCTGCACTTGTGTCTCACCTTAGCATAAATTCCCTTGCACAAAATCCATCTCAGACCTTATAACAAAACCCAATGTATACAGCATTGGGCTTTGCTAAAGCAAATGCTAGATGGGCATTTTAACTAATGATGTCACAGTACTAAACATGTGTCGGAGAGGAACAGATTACTCAGTTCAAATAAACTATATGACAAATGTAGCTTTTTTATATTCATGAAGTAATCCTGATTTCTGTATTTGTTATTCATATAGCTGAAGAGCTAATGGATATAACCACATATTAGCCTATGGTTGTTTACAAAGTGTTCACTTTATTTTCGGTGTTTGATTTAGAGTGACCAGATATTAAGTGTGAAAAATCGGGACGGGTTGGGGGGTAATAGGCGCCCATATAAAAAAAAGCCCCAAATATCGGGACTCTCCATATGACACCGGGACATATGGTCACCCTAGTGTGACTGGTCACCTATGTCAGATGGTATTGCTTCTGCTCCCTCACTGTATGACCTGAAATATTTGAAATGGAAACATGATGAATAACAAATAGCACAAATTGTGCATGCACAAATACTCCTTTGTATGCATTCGCATGTGAACTGAACAGCTGTTTCCCATGCATGCATATGAACAAACACTATGCACAAATGTTTGTGAATAGATGCAGATAAAAGAGCACAAATATGAAACAAACAGCTATTTGGAATAAAAATTGATGTTCATGAAGATAATTTTTACAGTACTTGACCAACTCTAATGTGCGTCTAAATACAAGCTTTTTGCCTCTACATTAGGGCCTAATTCAATTTACATGGAAGTCAATGGGAGTTGGCTCAGACATTAGATTCCAGAAGTGCCATGGTTATTTTCTTCAGCAACTAAAAATAAATCAACTAGGAAATCCAAGAAACAAAAATGTTGCCTCTTTTCATCCTGTGCCCAGTTGATTTAGCTGTTCAGTCTTAGTCTTCCATATATTGGTTGTCTCATAGATGCTGTCCCTGTATCATCTCTCGCCCTGTTTATCCCACATATCATGTTTCTCTGCAATAGACTGTAAGTGCTTTGGGGCAAGGAGCCAGTATTTATGAGTTAGCAAATATACATGGCACTTTGTATGCTATATAAATAGTATTACTAGTCTCCAAAAGAGCGTATGCGTTTGTGTTTCATAACTGTATACAAATAGAAAAAGCATTCCAGACCTGGAATCACAAACAGCAGTAATCAATTTTTGACATTCCACCCTTTTGTACTGAGGTTGTTGAGCAAAAAAATTTTAAAAAGCCAAAATGCCTCAGGGATGGTAGAATTTACAATGACAGTGTTCAAGGAAAAAGCATGTTCCTTAGCATAAGCTATGCTCAACTAGTTCAAATGCATTGACGTGGTAGCATCTGGTCTTGTTTAGAAATGGCAAATCCTATTTACTTTATAAGTATTTAAGCTAATTACTGCTCTGATGTAAGGGAATGTATGACAAGGAGTTCACACTATACCCTTTAAAGGGCATTGAAGTGTTTTATCCACAAGAAGCATTGTATGCTTCATTCCACTGATTTGTGGGGACTGTTTTCTGCAACACACTGAGTAGATGTAATATATACAAAACTAGAACTTTGTGGTTATAGCTTCTATGTAATACCTTCTTTAATATAAAAATAACTCATAATATGCTTTTGCTGGAGATGTTTTCTTTTGTTTTATTTTATTTGCACTATCTCATATTTGTGAGATCTATTATATTAGAATAAATGGTTTATTGTAAAAAAAACTAATTTGGACTTTAAAAGTTGAATGTATAATCAAACTACTGGATCTCCTAGTTACACAAGAACTTTATCGTTTCTAAATATAAAAGAGTTGTATAAAGGATTATACTTCTATTGCAACACCTACCAAAGGAATTTAAGAAGCAGGTGTGGCGTTACACTCCATATGTTTTATGGAAATATGCTTATGAGTGTGAATATGATGTAACTGGAATATGCTTTATGCAAAAGATCTCTTGTAAGGTATCATAACAAAGGTTATAACCCACTGAATATATTCCTCTTATTTGTATGCATGTATCATTCTTGTATCTGAAGCTAGAAATACGAAGTATAACTCTGAGGTCCTACTGTAATTATGCAAAGCCTGGGTCATTAATTGTGCTTTAGAATCTTGATGGCTCCCATTGACTAGGACAGTGTTTCCCAAACTTGGGATGCCGCTTGTTTAGGGAAAGCCCCTGGCGGGCAGGGCCGGTTTGTTTACCTGCTGCGTCTGCAGGTCCGGCCAATCACAGCTCCCACTGGCTGCGGTTCGCTGCTCCAGGCCACTGGGGGCTGCAGGAAAATGGCAAAGGGGGTGGGGGAATGTAATGATGGGAAACATCATAAAAGTAAATGGTGCAAGCAGATTTGTTTATTGAGTGGCATCTTATCAAGTCAGATCACAGGAAACACTTAATGGGCTTTATTGCCCTTCGTTTTAAACTCAGACCATGAAGGAGAAGAGGGTGGAATTCTTCTACACATCCACACAGTATTCTTGCACTGACACGTGTGTACACAGTTTATAGAGTCATGTATACATGCAAGTGACAGAACTTAAATGAGCAAAATCCATTCACTTTGGTGCTAGAAGAGTGTATTCATGTGTCACATGTACAAAGTTGCTTGCAAACAAATGGAGGCTGGTCAAGGCCCCTAGTGAAGATCGAGCTGTTTTTTATTATAGTTACTAGGTGCTATGGAAATATGAAGAATAATGATGAATAGTAGTAGCACTTAGCTCGTATATTAGTGGGTTTCATGTATAGTGCTCAAAGTGCTACGTAAGAGAGATGAACACGCATTTGCCATGTAGAGGTAAGAATATAATAAACCTACTTCATGAGGTTAGGGATAAACATAATCTTGAGAATAGATAAAGAAATATAAAAGTGAAAAATAATAAAAAGAGTTGATACATGTGATTCTAACAGACCAACAAAGCAGCTTTTAAGGTGGTGGCTATTGCATAAAATAATGCATCATGTAACAAAGCAAAGTTCCAGCTAAGGAAAAAAAAATGTGGGGAAAATTAATACAGGAAGGGACAGATAGCTTCTTCCATATAATTCATTATTCAAACTATTTGTTCTCAGACTGTATTGGAGAATGTACGGTAGTGGATGAGCAGAAACGAAGAAGGCATGCAGAAATGTCACAGAACACTGGTCAGTCTAATTGAAAATAAACTCTCCAAGAATAAGGACCCACTGAGCCAGGATAGTGGTGAGTCGATAGTGATGCTCATTATGGGTGTGCTGTTAATCATACACAACTTGAACTGGTAACAGTAATAATATGCAGCAAGTGTGAACATGAAGTAGATCTATTTATCATATGACCTTTGGGAGGTAGAAGCCTGTACCTGCTTTGCATTCAATGAACTGATTTTTATCCTTTCTGTCTCAGGGTCGTGACTCTTATTCTTCTCTTTCTGTGAAAGGGGAGTGTTGTTACTTACTTTTTTATGTGACTTGACTTCCTAATTTTGCTCACTTTGGGCTTAATCCTGTAAGGTATTGAGCACTTCTTGAATTCGCACTAAAGGTGGTTCACATGACTGAGGCCCTTATACTGAGGGTTTTGGCTTCCAAACTGCTAGAGACAAGTCGTAGTTTCAAACAACGACATTAATAAAGTCATGGCCAAGATTTATAGTGTGCTGTATGAGAATCAGACACACAAGGGCACAGCTTCAAAGCAGCATAGGGAAGTCATGGTAGGCGCAGAAATCCTGTTAATAAATAATAGGATTTGTGCACACACAAACCATTCCACCTGAACACATTTTACCTACTCTGCACCATCCACTGCTGAATCAGGAGGAAGTGCTTATTATTGGCTAAGACAAGAGATGGAGTAGGTTCTATTTCCAACCTTTTACTCACTCCACGTAGCTGTGCGCAAGTCACTTATTCTCTATTTTCCTTGGTTTACCCGTCTGCACGGTGAGGATAATAATTATCTGATTCACTGGGGATCTGTAACCTTCCATAAAGAGCTTTGAGATCTTCCGATCCTGTGGAAAATGAAAGGTATTAAAGTAACTCTTGGATCTAGATGCCAGGCCTTTGGCTTTCCCAGTCTAGACTATTGCAATGTGCTCTACCTGGGGGTTATGCCTGAAGAGAAACCAGAAACTATGGCCACCGCAAAAAGCAGCTGTTTGCTTGGCAGTGACAACTGCACTGACTCCATATATGCTTTTAGGTGCCATTTGAAGGTACTGACTGGTGATCCGAAAGGCTGCATCTTGCTTCATGTCCGCCTGCTGCCTCTGAGGTCTGCTGGTGTGCTCAGGTGAACAGTCACACCTATAACCAGCTGGTTACTGATGGCCAACCATTTTCCATGTAGGGCCTTCAACTCCTGATTTATCCTCCCATCAGAGACTGTGTTTGTTAAGCCCCATCATAAAGGTTATCTCTGCTGTTTGTTTACTTTCAAGAATGTCTTTTATCCTTTATTCTGGTGCAAGTAATGTGTGTGTTCTTACATAATGCACATGCAACACGAGATGCAACATTGACTGCATTTTAGAAATTAAAGGGCCAACAGAACTGTAATGACCATATGTGGTCAGAACCTCATCTGGAAGACCGGACCTTCAGCACCACATTGCCCCTAACATCATAGACTCATAGACTCTAGGACTGGAAGGGACCTCGAGAGGTCATTGAGTCCAGTCCCCTGCCCTCATGGCAGGACCAAATACTGTCTAGACCATCCCTGATAGACATTTATCTAACCTACTCTTAAATATCTCCAGAGATGGAGATTCCACAACCTCCCTAGGCAATTTATTCCAGTGTTTAACTACCCTGACAGTTAGGAACTTTTTCCTAATGTCCAACCTAAATCTCCCTTGCTGCAGTTTAAGCCCATTGCTTCTTGTTCTATCATTAGAGGCTAAGGTGAACAAGTTTTCTCCCTCCTCCTGATGACACCCTTTTAGATACCTGAAAACTGCTATCATGTCCCCTCTCAGTCTTCTCTTTTCCAAACTAAATAAACCCAGTTCTTTCAGCCTTCCTTCATAGGTCATGTTCTCAAGACCTTTAATCATTCTTGTTGCTCTTCTCTGGACCATCTCCAATTTCTCCACATCTTTCTTGAAATGCGGTGCCCAGAACTGGACACAATACTCCAGTTGAGGCCTAACCAGCGCAGAGTAGAGCGGAAGAATGACTTCTCGTGTCTTGTTTACAACACACCTGTTAATGCATCCCAGAATCACGTTTGCTTTTTTTGCAACAGTATCACACTGTTGACTCATATTTAGCTTGTGGTCCACTATGACCCCTAGATCTCTTTCTGCCATACTCCTTCCTAGACAGTCTCTTCCCATTCTGTATGTGTGAAACTGATTGTTCCTTCCTAAGTGGAGCACTTTGCATTTGTCTTTATTGAACTTCATCCGGTTTACCTCAGACCATTTCTCCAATTTGTCCAGATCATTTTGAATTTTGACCCTGTCCTCCAAAGCAGTTGCAATCCCTCCCAGTTTGGTATCGTCCGCAAACTTAATAAGCGTACTTTCTATGCCAACATCTAAGTCGTTGATGAAGATATTGAACAGAGCCAGTCCCAAAACAGATCCCTGCGGAACCCCACTTGTTATACCTTTCCAGCAGGATTGGGAGCCATGAATAACTACTCTCTGAGTACGGTTATCCAGCCAGTTATGCACCCACCTTATAGTAGCCCCATCTAAATTGTATTTGCCTAGTTTATCGATAAGGATATCATGCGAGACCGTATCAAATGCCTTACTAAAGTCTAGGTATACCACATCCACCGCTTCTCCCTTATCCACAAGACTCGTTATCCTATCAAAGAAAGCTATCAGATTGGTTTGACACGATTTGTTCTTTACAAATCCATGCTGGCTATTCCCTATCACCTTACCACCTTCCAAGTGTTTGCAGATGATTTCTTTAATTACTTGCTCCATTATCTTCCCTGGCACAGAAGTTAAACTAACTGGTCTGTAGTTTCCTGGGTTGTTTTTATTTCCCTTTTTATAGATGGGCACTATATTTGCCCTTTTCCAGTCTTCTGGAATCTCTCCCGTCTCCCATGACTTTCCAAAGATAATAGCTAGAGGCTCAGATACCTCCTCTATTAACTCCTTGAGTATTCTAGGATGCATTTCATCAGGCCCTGGTGACTTGCAGGCATCTAACTTTTCTAAGTGATTTTTAACTTGCTCTTTTTTTATTTTGTCTTCTAAACCTACCCCCTTCCCAGAAGCATTCACTATGTTAGACATTCCTTCAGACGTCTCAGTGAAGACCGAAACAAAGAAGTCATTAAGCATCTCTGCCATTTCCAAGTTTCCTGTTACTGTTTCTCCCTCCTCACTGAGCAGTGGGCCTACCCTGTCCTTGGTCCTTGGTCTTCCTCTTGCTTCTAATATATTGATAAAAAGTCTTCTTGTTTCCCTTTATTCCCATAGCTAGTTTGAGCTCATTTTGTCCCTTTGCCTTTCTAATCTTGCCCCTGCATTCCTGTGTTGTTTGCCTATATTCATCCTTTGTAATCTGACCTAGTTTCCATTTTTTATATCATATTGGGTCCATCTGCACAGCAGCACAGAGGTGTAACTTCTAGCTCAGGAAGACTTATGCGCACTAGCTCTTCTGGAGCTAACAATTAAAAATAGCATTGTGGAACTGGTGGCACAGGAAGCAACTTGGGTATCCACCTGAGTACTTCATCAGAGGATTATTGGGCAAGACTGTACTGGGGCAGCTAGTCCAAGCTGCTACCTGTGCCATTAAGGCCATGCTGCTATTTTAGGCACTAGTATGAGCAGAGCTAGTGCATGTCTGTCCACTGAAGCTGGGAATCGCACCTCCCAGTTGCTGTGTAGATGAACCCACGGGGGCATTAACATACCCAGTCCTTCTCTGTTGGAAGTCAGTGGCAAATTTATTGACTTTGACAGATGGAAGACTGGATTCTAGATTAACTCTGGTTCAGAGAGAAGAGTCACCTAGTGCCTCACAGATACCGTCTTCTACAGCACCTGCAGAGGTTTCCCAGAACACTAGCCTGATCCAGAGATGTTTAGATTACGAGATTTGATGCCTATTACTGTTAAAATAAGCATTTTACTTTTTGTTCTCTAGTTAGCATATGTCCTCCAGCACTTATTTAGCATAGGGGTCTTTATCTCCTGATAATATCCTATTACATTTGGAATCATCCCTTAAATAACGACCAGCCATCCAGCACCTGGATTGGCTGACAACAATTACATGTGGGATAATAGGAGTATAATTACCCTATTTTTTGCTGCTTAATTAGGTTCTCAGATTTGAAATGCTCTGTCTCTTGGAATCCACAAGCAGGGAGATTCTGAGCACAGTTATAAATGCATTTTGGAAGCTGACAGAGTACTAGAAATGGCATGAGAGCTTCAAGTACTTTTCCTCCGAGTATGACATGACCTTCATCCAGATTGAAAATTAGGTCCCAACATTCATTCCAGTGGGACAGCTGAGTAAACTCCATGCCATGCTAGTACTTGTCTTCCTCAGCTGCGTGGCAATGGCCTCTCAATCAAGGCATGCTCTTGTGAGCCTAAGTTATGCAAACCTGGTTAAAATAAACTAGGGTGGTTAGCACTGGCATCGTGCCTTTCATTTGTGAAGTCTGCAGGCCCTCCCAGGGAGAAACCCATCCCTGTTATAAAAACCTACATCCATTCAGCTAAATCTTCAGAACTACAGTAGCACTGGAAAAGTCAATATTGGTTTGAAATGACTGAACCACTTTATGAAATAATGATTGGTGCAATGAATGTCATGAATTCTAATTAATTTACATATGCATTAAAGTCCACTGTCACAAAAGACCTTATTTCTCTTTCAAGCACATGAAATTAAATATGTTTTCCTGTTGTGATTTCATATATACACACAGTTAATACCTCTCCCCAATACAACCTGCTCACCACCGTATGTCAAGTTCATTACAGATCATATGTAACTCAGCATAGTGGCACCAAGTCTAGTGGTTCAAAGAAATATGTGAACTTGCTGTGATCTCTAATATATATTTGTTTCTGTGAACTGCAGCTCACAGTAGTGCCAGAAGACCACCCACCAGTTCAGTCTTCAAAGAGCTATCTATCGCCTTCTTTCTAATGGAGCAGCACTGGAAAAGTACTAAGGACCAAGGGCCTGATCCTGCTTCTGTGGGAATTTTGCCATAACTTGAACTGGAGCAGAATAGGCCCCTAGAAAGTCTGAATGGATTTAACCTAAATCGTCCTGCCCACTTCCCATGCATGTTATATCAACTTACCTCCCTGTAGTTTTTCTCACTTGGATGCCTAGCCACCTACCAGCACAACATACATCTCTGCCCTTACCCATCACCTCCAAATTTGGGCTTCAGACTCTGATTTCAATGAAAGGATTTTCAGATATTTTCCACATGTGCAGAGCTCCTACTTAGTCACATAATCGACTGGTATTTAATAGAAGTGGCTATATTATAACTTAAACCAATATTTACTAATACAATTCTTCAGATTCTCCAGTAAGTACAAGCATTAAAAAAATCTTGCTGTCCTTCAAATATCTCCCTTAAAACTCACTTCTGCTGGGATGCCTACACAAAACAGCAGTTAACTCTGGTGGTCAGAGTGCTGTGACAGCTGCTTAGCACACTGTTCATTATCATCTAATGCAGAAGTCCTCAATCTGTGGAGCATGCCCTCCTAGAAGGGCATGGAGAAACTTTTGGGGGGCCTGGCCAACTCCCAGGGGGGTAGGGAGGGAGTGCCACCCAGCTTCGCTCCAGGCCCCATACTCAGGGACCCGGCTGCTGGCCCCACATCCAGGGCTCTGCTCTTGGTGCCCTGACCGCTAGCCTCGCCCTCCAGCCTCAGCTCCGTCCCTGCCCCAGTCTTGGCCCCCTTACCCATCTGCTTCCCCCCACTACATCCTCTGGACCTATGGACCCTCTCCCAGCCCCAGCTCTGGGAGTGTCGATGGGCACAGTGTACAGGCAGGGGGAGGGAGGGCACAATGTAAAAAAGTTTGGGGACTACTGATCTCATAGCTGCCTTGTGCTTCCCTGGTCTGTTTATTGTACCCACCTGTTATCTCTCATCTGCTACTTAGGCCAGGTCTACACTGTGACTTTAAATCGGTTTAATGGCTGATATACCGATTTAACGCTGTATCCGTTCACACGACGTCGTCCTTAATATCGAGTTAACCGCCTCCTTAAATCGATTTCGGAACTCCTCCCAAACGAGAGGAGTAGCGCTAAAATCGATAGTGATAACTCGGATTAGGGTTC